>NW_022145604.1:21218383-21325883 GCF_000002235.5 Strongylocentrotus purpuratus
TCTACATCGTATCACATACTATGCGAAGTTCTTATAAATGTATCTAACTACCTAGAAGAAAAGGGAGTAGATCTTTCATTACTCAACTACAATATGTATCGACAAATTCGAACAAATGTTTACATTTTTCAAACTAAGAATTTGTTTTAGCTTCAATTCCAACCTCCATGGAGTCTTAATTTCGGTCAAATATAACTTCCCCCCAGAAGCGGGATATAGTTTTAGTCGTTACGGCCTCAAAGTGTTATTGTTTAGTTTGATTTGGATACAACTTGCCATATCCCTTTGTAATAGAAATATCTTATTCATATGTAATAGGCTTTGGTAGTATCATGTTATTAATGTAAATCAGTGATTATAACGACTTCTTGATTTAACACTCCACTCTGTATTTCAAACTTTTTCGACGTTTTATATTCTTCTTTTCTTTTAATATTTTATTCTTACGTAATGAACAAAATAATGGAGCTTTAAAACATATTTCTCAAGCATTTCTTTTTAGGTAACCTAATTTGTCACTTGACCTTTAACTTAGTGTTGAATGTTACAGTGTAATGAGGTGGAAATTGAGAAATGGTTGTGAACATTCAGCCTTTGGATGCAAAGCGTTATCAAATGAAACTATTATTGGATTGACTTGAATTGAATTGATTAGCATGGTATCTATTTGGGACGAGGGCAAGGGCATATATTATTCATGAGAAATCAACATGAATTACAATACAAATTTCCAAAGAACATTAACATAATAATATGAGATATATAGGTCACTTTCGCAATGAACTCAAATGCAATCGAAAGGAAATACCAACGAGCTTTCACCCTCGCCCGCCGAGGGACACTGCACTCCAATAGCCAGAGTGCGGACCGCATACATCAGCCGCCGCTAGGCTGGACAAGCATGGTAATCCTAATTGGGTAACCAGGGCAAGGGCATATATTATTCATGAGATTGAACAGCACATAACTTAGTACATTCTACATAATCACAATCCAGGAGTGTCAAGTCTGACAGACATGAGCGCTTTCCAAGAAGCCACTATTATTATTACATGTATTATTGTATACGGCCTTGAGAAGGACTCCCACTCTGTCTATATATTTAATCGTTTAAGTTAATTGTTTCGTTTTGTTGGCGAAAGAGAAATTGGAATGAAGCTATAGTCAAATGTGTCTCCTTTTTACCAATAGGCCATTTTCGTAATGTAACCAGATTTAATGCGTAAGTCTTTGTGAAGTGCCTCAATACATATTATTTCATTCACCTGATAAGAATAATAGTATTTCAATAGACAGAGTCCGACTTGCATACATTAGTTGTTGCCAGGTAGGACAAACATTGTGGTGAATGAAATAATTTGTATTGAGGCACTTTACAAAGACTTATGCATTACATTTGGTTACATTACGATAATGGCCTATTGAATTGTAATCAGATTGGTTTGCAAAGACTATAGATAAACCACCAATGCCACATAAAGTATGATAATAATAATAATAATTGGATTAATATAGCGCCAGTATTTTTTCCTTAGTATATCAACAAATCAGGAAGAACTTTAGAGATGTGTTTTCAGATGTTTCTGAAGAAGCCAAGTGAATTACTATTTTCCAGAAATAGAGTTATTCCATATAGATTGAAGGGCAATCCGACCCTTGTAATAGGTTTATTTTAATGAAAGCAAAAAAAAATAAGGGAAACAGAATGGCGAAAGTTTGAAAAATTTGGACAAATAATTTATAAGTTTGTGTAATATGAGATCACTACAGCTGTGCGAATCTTTAATTGGCAATCTTGTCACTGAATTTTGACGTTGTGACGGATAACTCTCCTGTTTGTCATGTACAAAGATATCACTAATTTCTTTTCTTTTTTCAAGTGCTTTCACCCTTGGGGCACTACTCAAAATATATCACGGACACTAAATATATTATTACAGGTCCTCTAAAAAGTTGAGACCGTCCCGAGTCATTCATTTTTGGACAGATTTTTTTTTTTTTAAATTTTGTTTATGGGACCAAATAGGAAAGTTATCCGTTTAAGTACAGAGTCATCGGCAATCTTGTCAGTGGATTGTGACATAGTGACTTTTTATCGTTTTTCGAATTCAAAAATATCACTAATTTTTATTTTTCTTCCAGGTGCTTTCAACTTTCACACAACATACCAGTTTGCTTTGTTAAATTCAAAGGATTCGCGATTCACAGCTCATACTTCTGCACCCTTGGAACACTTTTGATTTTTAAGTTGTCATTTATGCTCACGATAGATACAAAATTAAGAATGTTTAAGTTAAAAATCATCCTTAATCTAATACCAACCAAAGTCTGGTAGGTTCGTATTAAGAGAACTGAAAATGCAGGTTGCTACTTTTGTAATAATGATGATGAAAATCTCGAATACCTTTTTGTTTCGTGTAGAGTTATATAACAGTTTTTTTAATAATATAGGTCCTTTTCACAATGCTGTGTAAGTGCAGCCACCCCCTCCCGCTTCATAAGCCTACGTGCACAAATAAAGTCTACTTACTTCTAGGGAAGAACACCGACGACCCCAGTATGAGAGCAAACAATCCTCTGACTACAGGCATGGCTACTTAATAAATGCCAAATATGCTGTCCACAAGATAATGAAGGTTTCCGCTCTTCAATTAGTACCAGAAATGTTACCTGCTGGTCAAAATTTGCGTTTTTCTTCACTTCACAAAATCCAATTAAAGGCAGGTTAGACAGTGTCAAGTGAAGAACAGTTATAGAGAAGCGTAATAGATGGTCAAAGGAGTTCGCTTCCAGTCCTGACAGTGCGCACTAACACATTTTCACAAACTGACGGGTTTTTATGATTAACTGATATTCCATATGAGTTGGGTGTCGATCCCGGGGGATTGGGGGGGGGGGGGGATATATCCCCCCAATCAAGGGTGTCGATTTGTATCCGTGGTTGGGGGGGGGGGGGTAATAGGTTCCAAATATATGGATCAAAGAAACCAAGAGGTAGAAGCGTGTGGCATGTTGCACCCCCTCCCCGAGCGCGTAGCCAGGATTTCATTTTAGGGGGCGGTAGTGAGCACGCGAATCCCTTACAGAGCGCGCTCCCTAGGATGTTGGGTGCAGGGAGGAGACAGTTAGAGAAAGAAGACGATTCGTTGGACCGTTCTCGACTCTTAATCCTTGTTTGAATCAAGTTCCCCTTCCTCCGCGCGTAGCGCGGAAGCTCTTACGTATCATTAGATTATTAAAGAAAGGAGATGATTCGATGTACCATTCTCGACTCTTAATCCTCGTCTGAATTCAGTCCCCCCCCCCCCCCTTTAGCGCGAAGTCCGGAAGCTTTCACGTTTCATTTAATTAATAGAGAAAGAAGACGATTCGATGTCTCGTGTCCTTGTCTTAATTCAGTTTCCCCGCGCGGAAGCTTTGCATTTCAATAAATTATTACTTTTAATCCTTGTCAGAATTCATTTTCGCCCATCCCGCGCAAAGCGCGGAAACTTTCACGTTTCATTGAATTATTAGAGAAAGAAGACGATTCGTTGTATCGTGTCCTTGTCTGAATTCAGTTTCCACCCTACCGCGCGAATTGCGGAAGCTTTGACGGTTTAATAAATTATTACTCTTAATCCTTGTATGTATTAATTTTCGCACATCCCGCGCAAAGCGCGGAAGCTTTACCGTTTCAATTAAATTATTAGAGAAGGAAGACGATTCGTTGTATCGTGTCCTTGTCTGAATTCAGTTTCCCCCCATCCCGCGCAAAGCGCGGAAGCTTTGACGTTTCATTTAATTGTTACTCTTAATCCACGTCTGAAATCATTTTCGCCCATCCCGCGCGTAGCGCGGAAGCTATCACGTTTCCTTAAATTATTAGAAAAAGAAGACGATTTGTTGTATCGTGTACTTTGACGTTTCATTTAATTATAACTCTTAATCCTAGTCTGAATTCAGTTGCCCCCTCCCGCGCAAAGTGCGGAAGCTTTGCCGTTTCAATAAATTATTAGAGAAAGAAGACGATTCGTTGTACTGTTCCCTATATTAATCTTTGTCTGAATTCAGTTTCCCCACATGATGTACGTATGGAACGTTCGTTCGCAAATGTTTGCATGCATAGCCCGAGTGGTGTGTATCATGTTATCTCCCGGCAGTGCTGGTCGCAATAGCTTCTGGAAAGGAATTGTATACTAATGTTAGTGTTATCGGCCACTAAGTAGGCCCATTAGTGACTATACAAAATATATGCTCTTCCTGGCTATTTGGGAATGTGTCAGTTTGCAACAGAAATAGAGAAACGCGAATTTTGTTGAAAATCATCAACATTTATAAATCACTTGTATGAAATTGAAAATAAGTTATGGTTGGATGTTTTTTGGGGGGCTAGCGCCCCAAGCCCCCCCCCCCCCCCAACCAGTACGCCAGTGACATAGGCCTACATCAGCTTTTCAATAAAACAAAAATAATTAATTAATTTTTCTCTTCATTCTTTTTTATGGTGAATTGTTGGGGGGGGGGTGATTGTACAGGCCATCCCCCACCCCCCCCCCCCGGGATCGACACCCATGCCCCCAATATTTCAGGTGGGGGGGGGGTGGCCTGTACAATCATCCCCCCCCCCCCCAATAATTCACCATAAAAAAATGAAGAAAAAATTTCATAATGAGAGCCCGATGAGATTAGTTAATGGTTATTACTCGCAAGATGACCATCAATATACACATTTTGCTATCTCATTTTCATAATACATACATAAACGAAGTAAATGAGACAACCGTATATGAGACAAGAATAAATTTAATTCTCGCTCATACGGCTTCATCAGGAATTGATGAATTCATTCAATGTATTCAATCAACAGCATCATAGAAATGTAGTGCGCCAAATGCAAAGCCGCAGCGTTAAAAAACAACGAGCTAAATGTTAAGCGCGAAGGCCCTATAAGGCATCTGCAACCACGAAGCATATGGGACCCATATTGGTAAACCATATAAGGCAGATGGGACCCAGATGGGACCCATACCAAACTGGGCCTAAATGGGTATGCCCAGCTTAATCCCATCTGGTACCCATATTGGTTAACCCAGATATACCCCATGTGGGTTAACCAAGATTTTCCCCATGTGTTACCCATATGGGCATATTCATATTCTACCATTATGTGTACGCCCAGCTCATTTCCATCTGGGACCCATAAGGGCTGGCACAGATAGATCCCATATGGATTACTAAATATTGGCCCCATATAGGATACATATATGGGTTCCATTTAGCCCAGATGGCACAAGTGACCCAGATCATCTCCCAAAAGGGGAAGAAACGGGCAGAAGAAAAAAGAAAGGGGAAGAGAAAAGGAAGAAAGAAAAGAGAAAGAGGGACATATACACTGTCGCTCATAATAGTTGGAATATTTTTGTTTTACCCCAATTTATGGAATTATTTTAAAAATAATTTATTCCTAATAGATCTAGATAATAGTATACATTTTCAGATTTTATTGGATAATAATTTGACAATGTGTGTTTTGCGTGACTGCTAAAGCATGTATTTGCTACTATGCTTATCAACTAGGGGACCTACGCCCTTGAGTCATAAATGACAGTAATGAGGATTAATGCCCCATAAAAGGGCCCTAATATAGCACATCGACACGGTTTCGATCCTGGGACCTCACAGTTACGAGGCCATTGCTTTGTCACTGAAACATGACTGTACGCAGCGGAGGCTAGGGTAGGGGGCAGTTTCCATAAATAAAAAAGAGAAAAGAAAATGCAATAATTTTCAATATTTTATTGCATTTTACCCCGGTCCCCAACATTAAAAAATCCTCTGTGTGCCCATGCCTTGAGCCATAATGCATGGCCGTCCAGAGGATTTTTATTTATGTATACCAAAGTGGTTCGCGTGCTCGTCACAAAAAAACGTCGAAAAAGAGTCGATTTTTGGCCTTGTGGCGTCGTCGACGTTTTTAGAAAAAGGGGTGCTTATCAGGTTAAGTTTCGACGTTTAGCGTATCTTTTTTCAACTTGAATTCAGGGGCGGATCCACGTAGCGATTTTTCCGGCCCCCCCCCCCTAGCCCCCCAAAACGATAAAAAAAAAGTAGGATAATAACGTAAAGTTTTTTTAAAACACAAAACAAAAGCGTCCCCCCCCCCCCCCAAAAAAAAAAATAATAAATAAATAAATAAAATAATAATAATAATAATAATAATAATTGATTCACTGACCGGCTGAGTCGGCGCTAAATTTTTCCTCCCAAACTCGATCAAAAAAGGGAAAGACGAAAGGTGCTCTCCCCCCCCCCCGACTTATTCGCTGGCCGGATGAGTCGACGCTAAATTTTGTATTAAGATTTGGCTCCCCACCCCCCCCCCCCCCCCCCTTGTTGCCAGCTGGATCCTCTGCAGGCGCGGATCCACGGGGGGGGGGGCTGACGGGTCAACAACAGCAATTTTTTTTTTTTTTAATTATTAAAAAAAAAATTCTCACGAAGAAGGCCAAAAAACCAAAAAGGTGGTCTTACCCCCCCCCCCCCCCCTCCTCCCCCGCTTATTCACCGGTGGTTGAGTCGCAACTAATATTTTCTCACGGATTGGCCCCCCCCCCCCCAGAACCGTACGCCAATAAGGAGCGAAATTTTCTACACTGATTACGCCATTTAGGGTCCATTTTTGAGGTGCTGTGACGAGCGACCCCCCCCCCCCCCCCCGGAAGAGAGTCAAATGAAGAACCTAAAGCAATAAGTTTTTCATTTACTAATGAAAACTATGATTTTTTTTTAGATCTCCTTGCACAGATTATTGGAATGAGTTTTTTTCACGATGAATGTTGTTTGGAGTCATCAATATTCATAAAATGTATGTTTCTATCACCAGGAAATAAAGAATTTTCTGTCTACATGAACCTTTCCTGGTTGCTTACTATTGCATTTGCCCACTGGTAACATAATACATTCACAAATTGAAGTCCCTCACCATTGGATTTTTTTTTTGTGGTAAATTTCGTTTAAAAATAGATGATATCAGTCTGGTACGCCTACACTGCAGGCAAGAGTCAGGACTAACATTTAGCATATTATTAATTTTATTACCACTCTTATATTCTCTGAAATGTTATCTTTATTGAAGGTGACTTGAAAAGTTGATAGCTTGGAAGGGAGGGGTGCAACCTGCCACACGCTTCTACCTCTTGGTTGCTTTGATCCATTGCCGTAAATATTTTGGCACCTTCACCCCCCCCCCCCCTCCCCCAACCATTGATACAAATCGATACCCCTGCATATGACATTCGCCTATGGCAGGCGTTTAATGCCTCAAAGCTCGTTGTTTTAAAAAAAGATCGGTCTCTTTCATAATGTAATTGATCTTTTACGATTGATGACTGGTTTAACCAATCAGAGGGTAAAAGTAGACCATCCTTATCGCAAGTGATACATTTGGTGCCAGGTAAAAATGACAGAGGTTAAAAAATGTCAGAGGTAAAAATGTCAGAGGAAAAAATGTCAGAGGTAAAAATGTCAGAGGTAAAAATGTCAGAGGTAAAAATGTCAGAGGTAAAAATGTCAGAGGAAAAAATGTCAGAGGTAAAAATGTCAGAGATAAAAATGTCAGAGGTAAAAATGTCAGAGGTAAAAATGTCAGAGGAAAAAATGTCAGAGGTAAAAATGTCAGAGGTAAAAATGTCAGAGGTAAAAATGTCAGAGGTAAAAATGTCAGAGGAAAAAATGTCAGAGGTAAAAATGTCAGAGATAAAAATGTCAGAGGTAAAAATGTCAGAGGTAAAAATGTCAGAGGTAAAAATGTCAGAGGTAAAAATGTCAGAGGTAAAAATGTCAGAGAAAAAAATGTCAGAGTCTGACATATAAAACAAATATTTTCGAAAGATTGAAATATGAGATCACTACAAATATGCGGATCTTAAATTGGCAATCATGTCAGTGAATTGTGGATGTAGTGACAGATCTCCCGTTTGTCGAATAGAAAAATGTCCGTAATTGCTTTCGCCCTTTACGTCATACGCTTTGTATATCAGGGGCGGATCTAGCTTTTTGCTAAGGGGGGGTTGACCAATAATGACGATGCGGAGCATCGTCCACGAGCCGCGAAGCGGCGAGCCGATTTTTTTGGGGGTGTTTATTTGAACCCCGTAAGTGATGTTTTCCTGGCATCTATTAACACAATGGAGACCATAAAAAGCTGTAAAAAAAGATGCGAGACTGGATTGCCGCAACTTCTTTGCCCTGTTTGCTTCCATATTGCTTGTCACTACACGCAGACCAGACTGATAAAAAAGTGAGCAACTTGAACAAGTAATCCAGGAAATGAGCAGCCCAGCTCAGCGTGCGTTGCCAGGTTAAATCTTCACAAAATCCCCACCCAAACGACACTTAAAATATCCCCAAAGTTGCCAAATTTTGACAGAAAATCCCCAAATTCGTTTTTCATAAAACTCAATATTATTTTCATTCCCAAATATTTATTTTTCATCCCCAAAGACTTCAACAATCCCCCAATTTTTTTTTTTTTTTTAATGTGGGGATTTTGGGGATGAGAATCGGCAACGCTGGCCTAGCTTGTCACTTCGGCGGTGGCCCGTGTCCTCAAAAAAGCTGATGGGGGGGGGGGGGGCAAGGGACTCTGTGACATTTGTTCGCCCACCCCCCCCCCCCTCCCCCAAAAAAAGAAATAATAATAATAATAATAATAATAATAATAATAATAATAATAATAATAATAATAATAATAATAATAAATGAAATAAATACATAGAAATAGAATAAAATAAAATTACAAGTTTAAAAAAAAAGATAAGATTTAAAAAAATGGTCCCCGGATTTTTTTTTGGGGGGTTGCAACCCCCCCCCCAACCCCCCCCCCCCCCCCTCTAGATCCGCTTCTGTATATTTACGCCAAATATTCATTACTGTATGAAAATGTAGGTAATGTGATTGGCAAATATCTAGGGTAGGGTAACAGCGAAGGATCTGGGTTAGTAGGAATGTGGTGTTGTCGTTTGTTTTTGTGTGTGTGAAGTTTAGTCTAATATGTAAAATTTATTTTTATATAATTTCCCGTTATTGTGTTGAGATCATTTTTCTATATCACATACTATTTTTAACATGTCCTGTTTTGTTTTTGATGATGATTAATCTTGTATATGTACATGTAATAGGATTTAAATTCAACAAACCTTTATCAAAAGACAAATATATTCATGAAATTTGTTAACAGTTATTTCCACGACAAAATGTCCGTCTGGGGACGTGATCTCGGGAATCCAATCACACTTTGGAAAATGGTATGTTTAATTTATGTTTGGGTGTTACACCAATGCTCACTTGAATGATGATGAATAAAAACGGACAAGTTTAAAAGGGAAATTAACGCCAGCGACATCCTTACTATTAATATTATTGTGTAGCTGATGTTTGTGATTTATCTCGACCCTTCCATAACTAGTTGTAATTGCGAAATTAAAATTAAACAAATACTTGTAGATATTCTGAGCAATATTCAAGCAAGCAAGACACGCGGCAGATCAAAGAATTCAAAGAAATAACAGACGATCTTCTCTTTACCAGAGCGTTTATGGGTCTGGCTTTCTTGGTAAGTCGGTAGTGTATCAATTGAATATAGCTTCGGAACTTGAAAGAAGAGATCGAGTTTAGTTGATTTAATTGAGACAATAAAGCTACTTGAAACCCATCTTCACCCATTCAAGTACTGCAATAAATCTGTGTAATCCGTGTCGTGTTTCAAGATCGTGGGAACGTTCGCGAAGAAGTGTAGGGGACTTTGCAGGACTGGTCTGCCAGAGGCGGATCCATTCGGCGGTGAGGGAGGGCCCAAAATTGTGGGAAAATATTAAGCGGCGCATCAGCAAAAAGCAAAAAAGTTAAATTGTGGTTACCACCTTTTTTCGCCAGGGTTGAGGGCCGTCCCTTTTTTTAAAAGGTAAAATTGTGATTGCCATTATTTTCTTTGTTTGGCCAGGTATGGGGGCCTGCCCCCCCCCCCCTGGATCCGCAACTGAGACAGCTTCTATTAATTTGCGTGGTTATATTCAGACAGTCATAACTCAGAAAGGTTTCTGCGGATGGTGTATTGTGCAATGACTCGTCTAGACAAGGGGTACCCCGTACAATATAATTTAAGGGCGTCACATTAATACTAGGGACTTTTAGATTTGCAGCCGACATAGTGGACTGATACGTGTGACGTCCTTTTGCCTTAAATGGACGTCACACGTAGCAGTCCACTATGTCGACGTGTACATATAAATGTCCGTAATATGTGGTAGTCGACCTTTATATTTCAATCTTCATTTATACCCCCCCCCCCTTCTCTCTCGATCTCCTTATCTCGTACTCAATTACGCAATTTATCAACATGACTTTATGATTTTGAATCACTGCGCTGAATATTTTGTATATGAATATAGATAAACGACAAAGAGAGAGATGGAGATATAGAAAAGTATCAATAGGAGGGAAAGGGACAGAGTGAGGGGAAAACGGATATAGAAAGAGGTTAAACTAACTTTAAAAAAGAGAATAGGAGATACCTAATGATGTAAAAGCTTTAAGCTTTTACAATTTCAAATCGGACAGTAGAGTGAGATAGTATTGTATTGGCTCTTTTCTCTATCTCTCTCTCTCTCTCTCCCTCACATATCTCTCTCTCTCTCTCGCTCTCTCTCTCTCTCTCTCTCTCTCTCTCTCTATATATGTATATCTTTTATTAAATCCGCTCTTATTTTACTATTATAATTTTTTAATTTGTATTGCGTCTTATTTTGAATTGTTTATATTTTGTATGTAATTTGTATTATGTATGCACGGACTTGCAGAAGAACAGCAATTGATCCGTGTTTAAAAAAATAAAATGAAAAATGAAATGATGGAGAGGGAGAAAAGGATAGAGGAGAAGAAGGGAAAAGAGAGGGGAAATGAGAGAAAGAATGGATACAGGCACACATAGAAAGTGAGAAAGAGAGGGATGCCATTATATTGAATGAAAACTCTACACTCCTTCACTTATCCTCGACTATCCCCGTATACTTTGAATAAACACTACTCTCTATAATATGTTCTCTCTCTCTCTCTCATCTGACAATCGCCTTACTCATCAATGCTACATTCAATCCTATCTCTCTGTGTATATATTAACATTCTTATCGATAAAATATACAAGCCACAAAACAGACAATGACAATTCAAAGTAAAGTTGATATCAAAATATAATTGCTTGAATAATTTACACAATATTTTACATGAAATATGCAATTTCAATTATCATATTAATGAACTCTTTGGCACGAGATGCAAGAACATCGGCAATAACAGAAGCTTACTTGATTGAAAATGAAACATGTCTTAAATATAGCAAAGGTTTTAACGTCAATAACCTAATAATGACTCTGTAGTCAATGCATTTCAGACTGAGATCCTTTCCAACTGTCGGTCCAGAAGATGTGTCTTGTAATGTCTCTTCAGGTTGCCAGACTGCGCGAAAGCTCGCTTACATCCTTCATGTTGACAGCGGTAGGGACGTTCCCCGGTATGAGTACGACGATGTTTGGTCAACGTCGACAGATCCCCGAATCGTTGTTGACAGTCCTGGCAGCAGTAAGGACGATCTCCTGTATGAGTGCGTAGATGAGTACGAAGAGACGTTCTCTGAGCGAAGGCTTTGGGACAGGACGGACATTGGAAGGGACGAGCTCCTGTGTGGGTTCGCTGATGGGACGAACAGTTTGAGGCCTGAGTGAATCGCTTGGGACAGAACTTACAGGAAAAAGGCAGCTGACGTTCAACGGTGAAGTTCGATGAAGTGTTCGGTGAAGTCTCATCCAATCGTTGACGCTTCGTAGGCATCGCGGATATGTCCGAACGTCGGAGCGTCTCGGTGAGCTCGTGATAGTATGAAGGAGACGAGGTGGAGCTACCCGGAGAAGATCGCGAGCCTTCGGTATCGGAGTTCGAGTAGGCCGAGCCGGTAAGTGATGCCGGAGCGGGCCATGATCGCTGGGAAGAGGCAAGATAAGGTGGTAGTGGTTGAGAGTTCGTACGCACATGACCGTAGCTAACGTTACCGCTACGTGGAGCGGTTGACGGTGAGGACGACGAAATCAGCCAGTTGACAACGGATGTTCGACGAGACGACTTCGATGTTACTTGGTCACTACGCTGAATGCATTCCTGTCCAGATAGACGAGTGCTACAAGCATCTCCAGCAGGACACAGCGGACAGTTCGGAACGCCACATTTGAAGATAGTCGACGGAGTTTCGTGGCGATGTCGAGACCAGATGACGGAGGCGATGGCCTTGTTGAAGTCGGGTTCTTGAGTCTCAATGGTGATCGGTGATAGGTCACCCTTGCTCCCAAGGGACAGGAGTGAAGACGCCGCGTGCAGACGGTCCATGTCGAAATCGTTGCGATTGGACCTGGATGACAAAATAAAAAGAGAGGAAGGCAATTAGTTATGCTGCCATGATACAAGCCAAACGGTTATTTAAATAGTGTTCTTATTTTAAAATGAATTATCTTTTAGTTTTGACAAATTCGAAGATTCAAACTATTACTTAAACATTAAATTAATAAAAACTGTAATTATTTGAAAGAACTCAAGTCCCGCTAATAAAGGTTGTTGATATTACAGTCAATGTATCAAAGTTGATATCATATAAAAAAATCCAAAAATATACTTGTGTGTTTGATTGTGTTTATATCTGCGCTCAAATAACAAATACAAGGTTATACATTTTTACATAAGTATTACATAGCAAATCATGTCCAAGCATATTATACATTAATCATAGTACAAAGTATACACGTATAACGGATATTTGTATATATTTTCCATTGAAATAAAGATATAAGTGTTAGAACGCAGGGGAATCGTGAGCGGTTGGGCTTTAAATGGATGGCGGCCTCATATACTACTGGACAGTATACATAAAATTAGAGTTAAATTGTGAAATAATATATTTTAGAAACACTTACGTGATGCTGAAAGGCAGTGGAGACATCGAGGTATATTGCAAGGAACAGGCGTTGTAAAAGGTTACTCCAAATAGATATTTGCCGTACTAGTTGATTGTGAAGAGTTCGTGTTGCTCTGGAGAAGACAAATGTTCAGAATGCCAGCTATCTAGCATTTCCTGGCGATTTATACAATTTCAAACGTTAAAGCTGACATTGTATTATCACACTTCCTCTCAATAAAAGAACAGTGTATCAAGCCCAGTTACATAGAATTCGGCACGTTGTCAAAAGGAGATAAAGCTCTGTACGCTGTCTATTGAGCGGAGGTGGGACCGGTTCCTGGCGCTCTGATTGGTCACTAGTTTATTGAGGCGGTGACATCAATGAACTTTGACCGGTGGACGTCCAGTGGCCGAGCTAGGGTTTATTGTTTGGCTATGTTTTCAGATGCCCCGCGCTGGACAATGGCTTCAAAAGAAGCGCTACCTGCTAAATATCCAAGACCGTTTAACTTCTGCATGAACAATGATTCTTACTTCGAGGATGTACAGAATAGAGGACACAGGACATTGAAAAGAAATCTTCAACTGGGCCTCTGAGTAATCAACATACAGCATGAGCATAAAGAATGAAACCAATGGTTATTTAACGTTTCATTTGGTTATACATGACACAGATCGTGGGAAAACCTTCAAAAATTCAATTTGTGAATGTTAAAGTTGTTTATCAGTAGATTAATAAAGAGTTTGAAACAAGCACCTGAGCATTCCTGTAAATTAGATTACGAATCATAACCGAAAAACGAGCTAAAAAGCATCACAAGTCGTGTTTACTTCGACATAGTTACTTACATTTCAGTGGAATTCACCAGTTAATGAATTTCAACGTGAAAAAAAAAATATCTTGTCACAGATTTGCGACTTAGTAAACTTGTCATGAATTATCAATGACTTATGAAGAAAAATCTGGCGTTAAACTCCTTTTGATGAATATTTGTATTATGCATTCTGAATTGATCAGTGATCTATCCACACGTCATTGCTTTAATTTCCCGAAGTTTGATACTTAATTGAAAATGTAGCAAATTTATTGCAAAATGAGGTTAATTTCCAAACATTGTATTTGTGAATATCAAAACACTTATTTTAGAAAAAAGAGGATGTTCTGGCTTTTTTTACTTATTATTACCGACAGATTTACACATATTTCCAGCTTTCTTAACTTTCATTATAAAGTGGTTTTTATTTTTATTTTTTAAATACCGGGAAAAGCAAAATATATCTCGCAAGCTTTGATATTCTCGTAGATATAATTATTAATTAGATTAAATGATTATACCTTTTGAAAGGTACAATTACGTAATGGATTTATATTATGATATAGTTATATATGTATGTTAACTTTTGTTAATAACATATATGTACGGTATATTAGGTACAGTACCTAATTTGTATATTACTTTCAATTGTGTTGAAAATGCAGAAATAAAATCAAACAAACAGACAAATCTTTTCTTGAAAAAAATGACTAAGGAGGAAAAGAAAACTAATAATGATGAAGAGGAAGAAGAGGAAGAAGAATAAAATTGAAAGGAAATAAGAGGAAGAAGTAGAAAGAAGCAAATAAAAATGAAGTAGAAAAGGAAAAAAGGAAATTGGAAAACATAAAAACAGAGAGGGTGAGTTAAAGATAAAAAAAAGAAATCACAGAACATGGGGATTAGGGATAGAATATTTTAAAATGGAGCTGGAAATGTGCGTAGCCGTCATATTTCCGTCAGTCAAATAATCTAAAATGCCATTCTAAACGTCACCACAATCCTCTCCAGGTTCCTATGTTAAGAAAGAAATTGAATATAAGCCCCAGACGAATATCAGACGGCCCTGATTAAACAAACGATGACAGACAAATTAATTAGAATAAGCAGCTATATTAATTTCTCTAATGGCATTGCTGAGGGAAGGGGAGCGTGAACTCGAAAGGAGGCATGAACTAATAGTTCGGGGCGCATCCAGAACGAAAAAAAAAGGGGTAGGAGAAAAAATATTTGACGAGCAAAAAATAGGGGGATAAAATACATGTGTGTATTAATGCGATACATTGTTAAAATGGAGATTGTTGTGCCATTGCCCAAGCATCACAAGCAAAATTAATAATAAACATTTTGTGTTATTAAGCAATGCCATATTGCGATTAAAAGGGGATACTGACCGCTTGTTCGCCATAAAATCCGCCAGTCTCTTGGTCAATCAACCCTTTTACTGTGAAGTTGCAAATGTACCATATCCAATTAACTAGAATGCCGTTGTCTTTGACGATTTTGTTTAGTGATGGGTATATGGGGCTTTGAATGAGCGCGGGTAATGATAGAATTTTTGGTTCGCTGAACGCTGCGTGCGGTCGCCATAGCAACGTTTACTCGTACTATAGCGGGCAATGTCACTCGACCGATCACATATTCCATTATTGCATTTCATCTCCCCATAGTAGTAAACTAATGGAGGTACACAAAAGATTAATTAAAATGAAGTGTCGAATCGGAATGTCAAATCATCGTTGGAAGACAAAAATAATAGTAAACGGCAGCAATATTTTCAATAAAGTACAGTGGACTTGCAAAACTAATGCCTACTCTTACATTTCATCTAAGGTACGTATTTTTGAGGCGGTATTACTCATTATAGATTCGTTACTGCTCATACACATAGTGGTGATATGCATCTGAAATATATCACAAACATCACTATGTGTTATATATACATGCATAATATGAAGAAGCCCTATGGCTATGGGCGAAATATTGTTTAAAGATAAAGGTGAGTTCTGGTAATGCGATTGCATTGTGAAAGAAAAGGTGTGGAATGGATCAGAAAAGTTGATCATACAGCATGTACGTATTGGTGTGTAATACAAGGTTCTGGAGTCATCAAAATCATCATAAATTTGGCCCAGTCTTGGTAAAGTAATAATCACTGTACATAGAAAGATGTATATGGGACAACACAAATGGTGTAGGGGCTAGTACTACCTTGATTTCCTTATCTTTCTATGCTCATTACTCAGCCAGTATATATTTTCTTCCAAAATTGTTTGGCACATGACATTTATTTGTAACCTTAAACATTCAGTGTAAGTTTCGTTAGATTCTGTGAGAATTCATTTTCTTTTTTTACCAGAACTAGAGTTTATCTTTAACCGACGTTTCAACAGAGGTTTTTTATTCTCTTTTGTTTTGTGTCAATATATATATATATATATACAGATAGCCAAAATGTATTTAAAATGTTACACAGTTAAATCTTCTTTTTTATATATTAATGGGGGCATGGTCATACAAGGTGGGTAACATGCGAGAGAGCAAGGACGTAGAGGGAGGGTGAGGAGGTAAGATGGGGTGGTATTATCTTCTTTTCACGTCGCGCCTTCACTCTCTCTCTCTTTCTTTCTTTCTACCTGTCTCTCTCTCTCTCTCTCTTCCATTTCCCCTTGTGATGGGGGTATATCTATCTCACAGCCACAATCCTTACATCCCATTGCAGTATATCCATACGAGAACTATTACCAAGTGCAGATGGGCGTGCTTGGAAACATTTAAAACATTTACCTCTGAAAGTTTTCCCACTGGCCGAGTCCATATTGAGAGTAACAACTCCTATCAACCATGTATGAACTACTATAATTCATTTTCTGATGGAATCATAAAAATTATATCAAGAGATGATTGACTTCGGTATAAAAATAGCCCCAGTTGTTTAATGCATGCCCTTTCACCAGGTACATGCAAGTAATATCACGTACCTTAATATAAATTGGGCAACGGCATGATGATTCACAGCATTTGTATGGCGCCATATATCTGTTTCAAAAAACATTCAAAGGTGCGACCTCCACCAATACAGTTAACATTTAAATGTCTGAAGGAAGATGTGAGTTTTGAGTGAAGCTTTGAAGTGATCAAGGTTGTCAATTTTGCGAATAGATGAGAGATTAAATATCATTAGGGGTTGAAAAGGGAAATGGATAATAACAAAAAATATTTTGCAAAACAAATGACAATATTGACAGAATGACATCATAAACCAATTATAACAAAGGATGATTTTCAAAGTTGTAGAAGTTAATAATATAAATAAGTTTTATGTGGGGGAGACATTTTTTCTTAGTTTCGGAGAGTGGGTAGTCTTGAGGTTAAAGGGAAATACAATCCAAATTGTAAACAACTCTAACAAAAAAGCAGGAAGATCAGAAGAAAAAAAGATTGTTGAAAGTTATACCAAAAAATAAGAAAGTTGTGATTTTTTTTTAAAGTGCGATCACTATACGTATTTGCACTTCAAGTTGGCTGAGTCGGTAATGTCGCTGTGATGTAGCGCTGGACAATTACTTGCCCATTAGTTCCAAAACAAAAAATGTCTAAAATGTTTTTCTTTTTTTCTATATGTGTGAATCGGGATAGTCTTTACTATTTAAAGATCCGTTAATAACATATGCTCCATAATATATTTTGGGTATTCTGGTCCGATTTATTTCACAATTTCGCCATTTTTCTCTTTACTTATTTTCTGCTTTCATACAGTAAACTTATCACAGTTGTTGGATTGCCCTTAAATGACCCCAGATGGTAGGTACGCCCCCGGTATTGAGTCATGATGCATATCCCTTGTCTAGTCGAGTCAAACATGTCACAGAGACACTGTCCACAGAGGGCTTTCTTCTACGTGATTTTAAAAGCGCAAATCAATAGAAGCTACAGCCCTGCAAGTCCTGCAATCTAACGCACTGCTTCGCGAACTTTCCCACGATCTTGAAAAGAAACACGACACAGATTACACGGATCAATTGCAGTGTTTGAATGGGTGATGGTGAGTTTCAAGTGGCTATAAAGTCTTAATTGAATTTGATGTTTTCTTCCATTTGTATGGCTCGTTTTCATCACAATACCAGGAAAGGCTCATCTGTAACTGATCCATCAAACAGAGGCTTTGACATCAGTTCTTTGAAGTCATTGATTCTCCCGATATCAGACAAGAGATGTGTTACATGGTCAAAACAACATGAGAATGATCATGTTGGTATATTAATAAAAACAAATGTATGAATTGTTGGATTGTATATCATACACAATCTTTGATCTTGACAGTGGTGATGTTTGTTGACTTTTGTTGTTGTTGGAGAAATAAAAACAAATACAAATGCGCATTGATAACGCGAAGGTAACGGCCTTCTCGCTTTGGCAATATTACGTTTAATATATGTTTTAACACAATGTAAAGGTAGCAATCAGTAGATATAATTAATGATCAATAAATAATAATAAAATCCTTGAAAATGGACTTGGTACAAGAGGAAACCTTCCATGAACGCCCACCTGTCCCGATTTAAAAATGTGTTTATTTCAAACTTTTAATTTCATTTGTGCTCAGAAGTCACTCTCATTTTTTTACCAGGTAAAGAACGACAGGTCTCATGTTGTTTACAATATTTCTGGTATGTTCATCTTTTAAAGAGACCCGATATGGACAGAGCATAAGCTCTGACAAAAGTGATTCCATATTATTGATAGTATATTATTTTTGTATTAAATAGTTCATCAAATTTAATATTAGCCTACAATAGGTGAATATACACTGTCGGTCATAATAGTGAAATAATTATTTTTACCCCAACTTATGGAATGATTTCGAAAATGATTAATTGATAATAGATCTCAATGAAAGTATACATTCTCAGATTTTTGGAACCATAATGCATGGCCCTACAGAGGAACTTTCCTGTTGGGGACCGGGGAAAATGCAATGAATTATTGATAATTTATTGCATTTTCTTTGTGTTTTTTTTAAATTTATTTATGAGGGTGGCCCCGTACCCTAGCCCCCGCTGCGTACAGTCATGATTCAGTGGATAAGCAATGGCCTCGTTACTGTGAGGCCCCAGGATAAAAACCGTGTCGATGCATTAACCCTCATTACTATCAGTTATGACTTAAGGACGAAGGTCCCCTATTTGATTAGCACACACTTGCAAACCATTATTCAATAAAATCTGAGAATGTACACTATTATCTAGTTCTATTAGGAATCAATCATAACTATAGTTATATATTTTTTCGAAACCACTTCATCAATCCAACTGTGTGCGTACTTTCTCACGGGGCTGAAGAATACCTTGAAAGGGTCTTCTACAATTATATAGTTAGAATAAACTGTATATCCTTCTCTTTATGCTAAGATATGAAACAATTCTATAGTTTCGGTGTCCAGATTAATCCAGCGAATCTGTTTGAAACTGGAGCTAACTTCACATATCATTGAAAAGTCAACAGGCAGTACAAGCATTTGAAGCCATTGTAAAGCGCGGAACATCTGAAGACACACCGTAACGAACATGATAACAGACACCAGCTCGCACACTGAACGTACAACCGGTCAAAGTTCATTGATTTCACCGCCCCTAATAAACTATTGACCAATCAGTGAGCTAGGAACCGGTCGCACCTCCTCACAATAGAGAGAATAGAGAGTTTCAAGCCGTGCCGAATTCTATGAAACGGGGCTATATACACTCTTCATTTATTGAGAGGAAGTGTGATAATACAATGTCAGCTTTAATGTTGTATAGTGATAATATAATGTCAGCTTTAATGTTGCAGATTGCAAATTTTGCCACTAAATGCTAGAAAGCCAAGCACCATTCTGAGATTTCTGTCTCAGTCTGCAAAGCAACACAGACACTCGCTTTATACTCTACGCTTTCAACTTGATCACTAACTTGACGTAGTATCTTTGGGCGACCGAAATAGGGAAATACTATATATTTCTAGTCGCATGTATTGACTAAATTCAGATCTCTGCACCAAATAAGTGCCCCTCTTACAAAGGAAAAGTGGCTCTTCCCCCATTTCACCTCTGACAAGTGCCCCTATTACTCTGACACCTGCCCCTTTTTCTTCGACAAGTTCCCTCTTTCCTTTGCAATAAGTGTCTATTGCCCGTTTCATAATTGCCCTATAGTAAGTGCCCTTTTTTCGGGAACGGGAAGTGTCCCTTTCTACTTTTTAAAAGTGCTTCCTACACCTCGGACAATTGTCCTTTTCAAATCTGGAAGGTGCCCTTTTTTATTTTTACAATTGCCCTTTTTACTTTGAAATAAGTGCTCCTTTTCCTAAATCTGATAAGTGCCCCTTTCCGTCGATAAATGTTCATTTTCAATTCTCATCAATGCCTTTTTTCATCTCTGGTAAGTGCTTCTTTGCAGGTGTTTGTACTTTGACAAGTGCTTCCTGTCTTATCCATTTCGATAAGTGTCCCCTTTTCTCTCATCATTAAACGTGCTCATAATTGAAAGCGACTAAGAGCAATTTCCCCCCAAATCGCTCGCTTTTATAAATGATAAAGTTACTTATCAAAAGTCTTTTCAGTCTTCCTTGATGAGAATGTGCTAACACCCTATTCAGTGTTGTCTTTTCTCCCTTCATAAGATGTAATTTTTCGCACTGCGGCCTCACAACTCACTAAAAAAATTCTCGCTCGCTTCGCTTGCTTTCAAGTAAATATCCAAACTATCACACCCGACTGCAAAATATCTTGTATGATGTATAAGAGAAACAAATATTAAAGCTATCCCTGATAATGAAATCATAAGGTAGGGGAATATACCAATGTCTAAAAAGTGTATGTTTTCGCCTTGAGATTTCCCTTTGCGGATGTCCTTTTTTGTCGGTTATACTCTTCGCTTTCAACTTGATTAGTAACTTGACGTAATATCTTCTGGCGCCCGAAATAGAGAAAGACTATTTATTTCTAGTCGCATGAATTTACTTAATTCAGATCTCTGCAGAGGCTGCGCTCTCGGGTGGGGAGGGGGGGTAGAACTATCTGGGAGGTGCTCCTTTTACTTTGACAAGTGCCCTTTTCCCTTTTAATAACTACCGAGTATTAAAACTATTGCAAAGATAAAAATCCGACCGACCGACCCAGGTTCTGTTACTAGGATAATACATCATTTTTCGTGTAAGGCCTGATATTACCGCAGTAGGATTTTTAGGTGATTACACCAAGGGAGGCAAAAAATCTCGAGGTTATTGACCCCAAAGTATAAGATACACCCGAAACTTCGAGTCATGAGCTTTTGTAATCATGTATTGGGTAACCCTAGTCTAATCGAGTCATGTCATAAAAACACTGTCCACAGAAGCCTTTCTTCTCCGTAATCTAAACATACCTACGCAAATCAATTGAAGCTACAGACCAGTCCTGCAATCTCCCTCACTACTTCGCGAACTTTCCCACGATCTTGAATAGAAACCCGACACGGATTATACGGATTTATTGCAGTGCTTGAATGGGCGAAGACGGGTTTCAAGTAGCTTTATGTCTCAATTAAACTTGATCTTTTCTTCCATTTGTATGTCTCGTTTCCATCACAATACCAGGAAAGGCTCATCTGCAACTGCCCCATTAAACAGTAGCTATAACACCAGTTCTTTGAAGTCATTGATTTACCCGATATCAGACAAGAGATAAGTGACATAATAAAATCAAAGTATAACATGGCTGGTATTTCAATTACAGAGTCTATCGCTTTTAAAATGTAGATATTTTTCTAGGATTTAAAATCATCATTGATTATCGCGAAAGGAACATGTTTTTATTTCAAAATTTGATTCATATTTTTGTTCGGCAGGCGAAGAACGTCAAGCTTGTGCAATCTCATGTTGTTTAGAATATTTCTGGTATGTTCATTGTTTTAAAGAAAGACCCGATATGGACAGTGGATAAGCTCGAACACCCCACGGCTTTCTCGAAAACAAGTGATTCCAAATTATTGATAATATATAATTTATGTATTTCATAGTAATAGTTGAACAAATTTAATATATAATAGCCTACGAGAGGTGAATAAAGTATTATTAATACATACAGGTATATTTGTTTTCTCTTAATTGACAAGTTTCTTAACCATTTCATTTTATTATTCATCTGAGCGTTTACTTTCTCACGGGGCTGAACCAAAAGGGCTAAGCTGAAGAATACCTTGAAATGGTCTTCTAAAATTATATAGTTAAACAGAACTGTATATCCTTATCTTTGTGCTAACATATGAAACATTTCCATAGTTTCGTTGTCCAGATTAATCCAACGATTCTGTTTGATACTGGAGCTAACTTCACATATCATTGAAAAGGCAACGAGCAGTAGAAACATTTGAAGCCATGGTCCAGCGCGGAACATCTGAAAACATAGCCAAACAATGAAACCTAGCTCGGCCACTGGACGTCCAGCGGTTAAAGTTCACTGATGTCACCGCCCCAATAAACTATTGACCAATCAGTGTGCTAGGAACCGGTCGCACTTCCGCACAATAGAGAGAATAGAGAGCTTCAAACCGTGCCGAATTCTATGAAACGGGGCTATATACACTCTTCATTTATTGAGAGGAAGTGTGATAATACAATGTCAGCTTTAATGTTGTATAGTGATAATACAATGTCAACTTTAATGTTGCAGATTGCACATTTTGCCAGGAAATTACAGAAAGCCAGGCACCATTCTGAGAATTCTGCCTCTGCAAAGCAACACAAACACTCGCTTTATACTCTCACTTTCAACTTGTTCAGTAACTTGACGTAGTAATATGGCGCCCGAAATAGACAAAGACTATATATTTCTAGTCGCATGTTTTAACTTAATTCAGATCTCTGCAGAGGCGGCGCTCTCTGGCAGTTGGGGGTGGGGGCATCCCCCCCCCACTTTTCCAAGTACCCAATAAGTGCCCCTCTTACAAAGGAAAAGTGCCTCTTCCCCCATTTCACCTCTCACAAGTACCCCTATTACTTTGACACCTGCCCCCTTTTCTTCGACAAGTTCCATCTTTCCTTTGCAATAAGAGTCTATTGCCCTTAAGGTAAGTGCCCTTTTTCGGAAACGAAAGGTGCTCCTTTCCACTTCCATAAATGACCCTACACCTCGGATAATTGTCTTATTCAAATATGGAAGGTGCTCCTTTTTATTTTTACAATTGCCCTTTTTACTTTGACAAGTGCCCTTTTCCCTTTTAATAACTACCCCTTTTTAATTCAGATAAGCGCGCCTTTTATTTTCACATATGCCCATTTTTCATTTCTAAACCGTGCCCCTTTTCCTCATGATAAAGGCCCTGTCCCCTTTTATAAGTGCCCATTTTCACCTATTATTAATGCCCCTATAAAAATATGATGGGTTTCCCTTTTCCGTCGACAAATGTTCATTTTCAATTCTCATATATGCCCTTTTTCATCTCTGGTAAGTGCCTCTTTTAAGGTGTTTGTACTTTGACAAGTGCTCCCTTTCTTTTCTAATAAGTTTCTTATCCATCTCGATAAGTGTCCCCTTTTCTCTCATCATTATACGTGCTCATAATTCAAAGAGAGCAATTTACCCCCAACTCGGTCGCTTTTATAGATGATTTAATTATGTTACTTATTAAAAGCCTTTTCAGTCTTCCTTTATGAGAATGTGCTAACACCCCATTCAGGGTTGTGTTTTCCTCCTTTATAAGATGTAATTTTTCGCACTGCGACCTCACAAATCTTTTTTAAAGATTCTCGCTCGCTTGCAAGTGAAAATCAAAACCATTACACCCGATGGCAAAATATCTTGTATGATATACAAGAGAAACAAATATTAAAACCATCACTGATAATGTGATCATTAGGTAGTGGTATCTACCAATGTCTAAAAAAATGTATATTTTCGCCTTGAGATTTCCCTTTACAGATGCCCTTTTTTGCAGGTGCCCCCCCCCCCCCCACAAATACACACTTTGGAAGTTGCTTATTCGTCCCTGGATCTCTGATTGGAAAAACAAATTAATGATCTTACTCATTATCATATTCTATTTTAAAAAATACCAGTTAATTGAAGAATTAAGTGCCAAACTGATTGTCAAAATGTCCTGGGGGTGCTTTTTAAAACGCCAATGTGAGATCGCCGCAGTAAGATTTCTTGTTGGTTTCACCAGGGGAGGCAAACATCTCGAGGTTATTGACCCCATAGTATAATATACACCCCGGGGCTTTGAGTCATGAGCTTAAGGAATCATATATGGGGTATCCCTAGTCTAATCGAGTCATGTCATAAAAACACTGTCCACAGAAGCCTTTCTTCTCCGTAATTTAAATATACCTACGCAAATCAATTGAAGCTACAGACCAGTCCTGCAATCTCCCTCACTAATTCGCGAACTTTCCCACGATCTTGAATAGAAACACGACACGGATTATACGGATTTATTGCAGTACTTGAATGGGCCAAGACGGTTTCAAGTGGCTTTAACGTCTTGATTAAACTTTATGTTTTCTTCCATTTGTATGGCTCGTTTTCATCACAATACCATGAAAGGCTCATCTGCAACTGCTACATTAAACAGAAGCTATAACATCAGTTCTTTGAAGTCATTGATTTACCCGATATCAGACAAGAGATAAGTGACATTAATAAAAATCAAAGTATAACATGGCTGGTATTTCAATTAAATAGTCTATCGCTTTAAAATGTAGATATTTTTCTAGGATTTAAAATAATCATTGATTATCGCGAATTTAACATGTTTTTATTTCAAACTTTGATTCTCATTTGTGCTTAGCAGCCACTTTCATTTTTCTGCAGGCGTAGAACGACAAGTTTGTGTAATCTCATGTATTTTCTGGTAAGTTCATTTTTTTTTAAGTGACCCGGTAGGGCAATGGATAAGCTCGAACACCCCACGGCCTTCTCAGACACAAGTGATTCCAAATCATTGATAATATATGATTTTGTATTTAATAGTTCATCAAATTTGATATTAGCCTATGAGAGGTAAATATATAGTACTATTAATACACACAGAATATATATTTTTCTTAATTGACAAGTTTCTAACCCAATTCGACATTCAACTGAACGCGTACCATTTCACGTGGCTGAACGAAAGGGGCTAGGCTGAAGAATACCTTGAAAGGGTCTTCTAAAATGATATAGTTAAACAAAACTGTACATCCTTATCTTTGTGCTAAGATATGAAACATTTCTATAGTTTCGGTGTTCCGATTAATCCGACGATTCTGTTTGAAAACTGTAGCTAACTTCACATATCATTGAAAAGTCAACGGGCAGTACAAGCATTTGAAGCCATTGTAAAGCGCGGAACATCTTAAGACACACCGTAACAAACATAACAACAGAATCCAGCTCGCACACTGGACGTCAACCCGGTCAAAGTTCATTGATGTCACCGCCCCAATAAACTATTGACCAATCAGTGAGATAGGAACCGGTCGCACCTCCTCACAATGGAGAGAATAGAGAGCTTCAAGCCGTGCCGAATTCTATGAAACGGGGGCTATATACACTCTTCTTTTATTGAGAGGAAGTGTGATAACACAATGTCAGCTCTAATGTTGCAGATTGCATATTTTGCCACGAAATGCCAGAAAGCCAAGCACCATTCTGAGAATTCTGCCTCTGCAAAGCCACACAAACACTCGCTTTATACTCTACGCTTTCAACTTGATCAGTAACTTTACGTAGTATCTTTGGGCGACCGAAATAGGGAAAGACTATATATTTCTAGTCGCATTTATTGACTTAATTCAGATCTCAGGAAGAGTCGGCGTTCTTGGGCAGGGGGGGGGGGGGGCAGAACAATCTGGGAGGTGCCCCCTTTTACTTTGACAAGTGCCCTTGTTCGTAGTTAGAAGTACCTTTTCCCTTTTAATAACAACCCCTTTTTTACTCGGATAAGCGCGCTTTTTATCTTCACATATGCCCCTTAACCTTTCCAATAAGTGCCCCTTTTCCTTATGATAAGGGACATATCCTCTTTTCATGAATGCCCATTTTCACCTCTTATCAAAATCTGATGGGTGCCCCTTTTCCGCCTATATGTGCCCATTTCCAAAATCTCATAAGTGCCCTTTTTCATCTTTGGTGAGTGCCTCTTTTCATGTGTTAGAATATCCCTGTTTTCACCTCTGATAATAACCGTTTGTACTTTGACAAGTGCTCCTTTTCTGTTCTGATAAGTGTCTTATCCATTTCGATAAGTGTCCCCTTTTCTCTTATCATTAAACGTGCACATAAATTAAAGCGATTTAGAGCAATCTCCCCCAAAACTCGCTCGCTTTTATAGATGATATAATTATGTTACTAATCAAAAGTCTTTTATTTAAGTCTTCCGTTAGGAGAATGTGCTAACACCCCATTTAGAGTTATGTTTTCCCCCTTTATAAGATGTAATTTTTCGCACTGAGACCTCAAAAATCTTTACAAAAAATTCTCGCTCGCTTGCAAGTGAATATTCAGACCATTACACCGAGTGCCCGACTGCAAAATATCTTGTATGATGTAAAAAGAGAAACAAATATTTAAACCATCCCTGATGATGTAATCATAAGGTAGGAGTATAATAATGTCATAAAATTATATTTTGTCGCCTGCAGGTGCCCTTTTTTGTTGGCGCCCCCCCCCCCACACACACACATACTTTGGGAATCGTTCCATAGACCCTGTATCTATTTCTCAATATCATATATTTATTGAAGAAATAAGTCCCAAACTGATTATCAAAATGTCCTGGGGGAGGATTTTAAAATCACCAATATTAAAGATTACCGTAGTAAGATTTTTTGTTGGTATCACCAGGGGAGGCAAACATTTCAAGGTTATTGACCCCAAAGTAGAACATACACCATGGGGTCTGAGTCATAAGCTTTCTAAATCATGTTTGGGTATCCCTTGTTTAGTCGAGTCATGTCATAAAGACACTGTCCACAGAAGCCTTTCTTCTCCGTAATCTAAACATATCTACGCAAATCAATTGAAGCTACAGACCAGTCCTGCAATCTCCCTCACTACTTCGCGAACTTTCCCACGATCTTGAATAGAAACCCGACACAGATTACACGGATTTATTGCAGTGCTTGAAAGGGCGAAGACGTGTTTCAAATAGCTTTAATGTCTCAATTAAACTTGATCTTTTCTTTCATGTTTAGGATTTGTTTTCATGCACAATACCAGGAAAGCCTGCTCCATTAAACAGAAGCTATAACATCAGTTCTTTGAAGTCATTGATTTACCCGATATAATACAAGAAATGTGGGACATGGTCAAAACAACCTGAGAATAGTCATCTTGGTATATACATTTCAGAGTCTTTTGGTATTTAAATGATGGATATTTCAAGAAACAAAAGATCACTATTATTGTCAGTGAACACAAATTTCGTTCGTTATAAAATGATAATTGTCATACTCTATCTTTGATGTCGATGGTGGTAATCTTTGTCAATATGTTTGCCTGGATTTTATGTTTGGGGGATACATGTTTAAAATACAAATGCCCATCGATTATAGCGAAAGTAGCGATTGCCTTTGGCAATCATATAATTAATGATTAATAGGTAATAATCATTTAGATTTGTTTGTATTGGTTTCATCAGGGGAACCGAAATTCTCGAGGTTAATGACCCCTCGACCCAATGGTATATCCCCTGATGTCATTCACCTCGAGAATTTTGGCACCTCTGATGAAACCAATAAAAGTAATCTTACCGCAGTCTCTCATATTGGTGTTCTAAAAAACACTTTAAGGACATTTTGATATAAAATGATAAATGATGATTATTGACTTATAATTAAATCCTTGAAATATGGGTTGCTAAAAAAGCGGAAACGTTTCATACATGCTCACTAGACATAATTTAAACATTTTTTTCCTTCAGACTTATAATTTCATATAAGATTGTGCTATTTCATGTTGTTTAAAATGTGTATGGTATATTCGTTTTTTTTTCTTTTAAAGAGAGGCTCGATAGTCGGACAAAAGTGATTTCAAATTATTTAAAATATTTGATTTCTAAAAAACGTGCATCAAATATCAGCCTTCGACAGGGGAATATAGTATGAAAGAAACATGCACATATATATATATATATATATATATATATGCACACATACATATTTTTAAATCTAAACTGACAAGTTTCTGCACCACTACACCAACTCAGATTTTGTTTACTTTCTCACGAGGCTGAGTCACATGGGCTGGGCTGAAGAGTACTTTGAAACGGTCTTTAAAATGATATAGTTAAAACATACTGAATATCCTTGTCTTTTATATGCTAAGAAAAATTTCAATAGTTTCGGTGACTCGGTGTTCCGCTTAATCCAACTGTAGCTAATATCACATATCATTGAAAAGGCAACGGGCAGTAGAAGCATTTGAAGCCATTGTCCAGCGCGGAACATCTTAAAGCATAGCCAAACAATGAACCCTAGCTCGGCCACTGGACGTCCACCGGTCAAAGTTCATTGATGTCACCGCCTCAATAAACTACTGACCAATCAGAGCGCCAGGAACCGGTCCCACCTCCGCTCAATAGACAGCGTACAGAGCTTTATCTCCTTTTGACAACGTGCCGAATTCTATGTAACTGGGATTTATACACTGTTCTTTTATTGAGAGGAAGTGTGATAAAATAATGTCAGCTTTAATGTTCGAAAATTGTATAAATCGCCAGGAAATGCTAGAAAGCCGCCATTCTGAGCTATCGTCTTCTTCAGAGCAACACGAACTCTTCGCAATCAACTTGTACAGCAAAGATCTATTTGGAGTAACCTTTTATAACGCCAGTTCCTTGCAATATACCTCAATGTCTCCACTGCCTTTCGGCATCACGTAAGTTTTTTTCTGAAATATATTAATTCACAATTTAAAACTAATTTTATGTCTACTGACCAGTAGTATATTCTGTGACTTCATTTATTTGATATCAACTTTGAGACATTGACTGTAATATCATAAACCTTTATTAGCACGACTTGTGTTCTTTCAAATAATTACAATTTTCTTAATGTAATGTTTATGTGATAGTATGAATCTTCGAATTTGTAAAAATAAGTAATAATTCATGAAAATGTATGAACATTGTTAAATAAACCATAGCTTGTATCATGGGCAGCATAACTAAATGTCTCCCCTCCCTTTTTATTTTGTCATCCAGGTCCAATCACAACGATTACGCCATGGACCGTCTACACGCGGCGTCTTCACTTCTGTCCCTTGGGAGCAAGGGTGACCTATTACCGATCACCATTGAGACTCAAGAACCCGACTTCAACAAGGCCATCGCCTCCGTCATCTGGTCTCGACATCATCATCAGACTCCGTCGACTATCTTCAAATGCGGCGTCCCGAACTGTCCGCTGTGCCCTGCAAGAGATACATCTAGCACTATTCTGACTGGACAGGTAGACATTCAGCGCAGTGACCGAGAGCCAACAAAGTCGTCTCGTCGATCAACCGTTGTTAACTGGCTGGTTTCGTCGTCGTCGTCCACGCCCTTATCGACGGCTCCATCTAGCGGTAGCGTTATCTACGGTACCGTGCCTTCGAACTCTCAACCACTACCACCTTATCTTGCCTCTTCCCAGCGATCATGGCCCGCTCCGGCATCACTTACCGGCTCGGTCTACTCGAACTCCGATACCGAAGGCTCGCGATCTTCTCCAACTAGCTCCCTCCCGTCTCCTTCGTACCTTACCGAGATCATCCGATGTTCTCCGATGGTTCCCGCTTCAACGCCGGACATCTCCGCGATGCCTACAAAGCGCCAACGATTGCATGAGACATCGAACACTTCATTGAACCTCCCCGGTGAACGCCAGCTGTCTTTCTCCTGCAAGTTCTGTCCCAAGCGATTCACTCAGGCCTCCAGCTGTTCGTTCCATCAGCGAACCCACACGGGAGCTCGTCCCTTCCAATGTCCGTCCTGTTCCAAAGCCTTCGCTCAGAGAACGTCTCTTCGTACTCATCTACGCACTCATACAGGAGATCGTCCTTACTGCTGCCAGGACTGTCAACAACGATTCGGGGATTTGTCGACGTTGACCAAACATCGTCGTACTCATACTGGGGAACGTCCCTACCGCTGTCAACATGAAGGATGTCAGCGAGCTTTCGCGCAGTCTGGCAACCTGAAGAGACATTACAGGACACATCTTCTGGACCGAAAACTGGAAATGATTACAGTCTGAATGCAACGACTAAAGAATCTTCATTTGGTCATAGACTTGGGAAAATCTTCCATCTTTTTAAATATGTTGCGAATGTTTTATATTTCGATCAAGGATGTATGTTGTTATTGCCGAAATTCTTGCATCAAACACCAAATAAATACTATTTATGATCATTGAAATAATTGCAAGCTTAATGTTAATTTTTGTTTAAATTATTCATTCAATTTTATTTTGATATCAATATTACTCGCAGTGCACGTCTCTTTATTGTGGTAAATATAAGACTCTTTGGTGTGATTGTAAATACAGAGAGAGAGAGACTGATACGAACGAGTGTAAAATAAGTTGGAGAGCAGAGAGTAAGACAGAGATGCAAAATCAATGTTTAGAGTTTCTCGTCATTCCAGTTCAAATCGAAAGTTGTTTTTCTCAATTATGCTTATTTACGAATTAAAAAAAGGCCTTTTAATTCATTCTCTCACTTCAGCTCTATCTCTCTATCTTGCTCTCTCTATCTTTCTTAACCTCTATTCATCTTCCCCTCTCTCTTTCTTTCTCTTCCTGTTTGTATGTTTTATATCTCTCTCCCTCTCACTTCAGCTTACTCTCTCTTGATTTCTGTTCATGTTCTCTGCTTTCTCTTTCTCTCTTGCTTCCCTACATATAACCAAATATGAAAAGAAGCCATTAAAAATCACAAAATCATATATATATATATATGCTGTTTTGTTTTGAAGTGCAAAGGAGAAAGATCAGAAAGGGCAAGGGCCAAATCTTGGACCTTAGTTATGGGGAGAGATGCCAATGATTGACGATTTAAACAAATACTAACGAGAGATTTTTAGAGAACGAAATAGAGAAAGAAAGAAATTATATTTCAAGTCAGTGTATGTAGATCTTTGATTGGAAACAAATTAATGATATTTCTCGTCAACATATTTTCTTTTATTAATACAAGAAAAATTAAGAATAAAGTGCCAAAATGAATATCAAAATGTCATTAGGGGCGTTTTAGTACACAAATATAAGAGTACGGCAGTAAGATTTGTTTTGTTGGTTCATCAGGGGAGGCGATATTCTCGAGATTAATGCTAGCCATAAGCTTTCTGAATCATGGGGTAACCCCATGGAACTCTAACCCTTGTCTAGTCAAGTCATGTCACAAAGACAATGTCCACAGAAGCCTTTCTTCTCCGTAATGTATATATAACTACGCCAATTGAAGCTACCGACCAGTCCTGCAATCTCCCTCACTACTTCGCGAACTTTCCCACGATCTTGAATAGAAACCCGACACGGATTACACGTATCTATTGCAGTGCTTGAATGGGCCCAGACGGGTTTTAAGCGGCTATCATGTCTCAATTAAACTTGATCTTTTCTTTCATGTTTAGAATTTGTTTTCATGCACAATACCAGGAAAGCCTGCTCCATTAAACAGATGCTATAACATCAGTTCTTTGAAGTCATTGATTTACCCGATATAATACAAGAGATGTGTGACATTGTCAAAAACAACCTGAGAATGGTCATGTACATGTTAGAGTCTATCGGTATTTAAATGATGGATATTTCAAGGAACAAAAGATTAATTTCCAGTTTACACTCATTTCGTTCGTTTTAACGTGATAATGGTCATACACATTCTTTAATCTCGATGGTGGTAATCTTTTTCAATATCTTTGCATCGATTTTTTTTGTTCGGGGGATACATCTGTAACAATACGAATGCCCAGTTACGCGGTGTTGCCTTTGGCAATATTGGATGTTTAATATGTTTTTAACAAAATGAAAACATTTCAGTCTGTAAATATAATTAATGATTAATAGGCAATAATTATTTAGATTTTTTTTATATTGGTTTCATCAGGGGAACCGAAATTCTGGAGGTTAATGACCCCTCACCCCACTGTATATCCCATGGGGTCATTAACCTCGAGAATTCTGGCACCTCTGATGAATCCAAAAAGAAATAATCTTATTGCGGTACTCTCATAATGGTGTTCTAAAAAGCAGCTTAAGGACATTTAATAAAATATAAATGATGATTAATAACTTATAATTTAATCCTTGAAATGTGGGCTTGCTAAAAGCGGAAACGTTTCACAAATGCGCACTAGATACAATCAAAACATGTTTTTTCTTCAAACTTAAAATGTCATATTGCTCTGAAGCCGCTTTCATTTTAAAGAGGCGTGGAACGATAAGTTTGTGCTATTTCATGATGTTTAAAATTTGTATAGTATATTCGTGTTTTCTTTAACAGAGGTCCGATAGTCGCAGTGTTTAGGCTCGACCCCCCCCCCTCCTCTTCTCGGACAAAAGTTATTCCAAATTATTTATAATATTTGATTTTTGAGAAACGTGCATCAAATATCAGCCTTCGACAGGGGAATATAGTATTATACAAACATGCACATATATGCACATATACACATTTTAAAATCTAAACTGACAAGTGTCTACACCACTACAATAACTCAGATTTTGCGTACTTGCTCACGTGGCTGAGTAACATGGGCTGGGCTGAAAAATATCTTGAAACGGTCTTTAAACTGCTATAGTTAAAAATAAATTGTATATCCTTCTCTTTATGCTAAGATATGAAACATTTCTATAGTTTCGGTGTCCAGATTAATCCAACGATTCTGTTTGATGCTGGAGCTAACTTCGCATATCATTGAAAAGTCAACGGGCAGTACAAGCATTTGAAGCCATTGTCCATCGCGGAGCATCTGAAGACACAACTTTAACGATCATGACAACAGACCCCAGCTCTGACACTGGACGTACCCCCGGTAAAAATTTATTGATGTCACCGCCCTAATAAACTATTGACCAATCAGTGAGCTAGGAACCGATCGCAACTCCGCACAATAGAGAGAATAGACAGCTTCATACCATGCCGAATTCTATGAACAGGGGCTATAGACACTCTTCTTTTATTGAGAGGAAGTGTGATAATACAATGAAAGGTTTAATGTTGCAGATTGCATATATTGCCAAGAAATGCCAGAAAGCCAAGTACCATTCTGAGAATTCTGTGCCTCTGCAAAGCAACACAAACTATCGCATTATACTCTTCGCTTTCAACTTGATCAGTAACTTGACGTAGTATCTTAGGGCACGCGAAATACGGAAAAAACTATATATTTCTAGTCGCATGTATTGACTTAATTCAGATCTCTACAGAGGCAGCGCTCTCGGGGAGTTGGGGGGGCAAGCCCCCTACGTTTCCAAGTATCCAATAAGTGCCCTTTTTTTACAAAGGAAAAGTGCCTCTTCCCCCATTTCACCTCTTACAAGTGCCTCTATTATTTTGACACCTGCCCCTTTTTCTTCGACAAGTTTCCTCTTTCCTTTGCAATAAGTGTCTACTGACTTCTCATAATTTCCTTTAGTAATACCTAGTAAGTGCCCCTTTTCAGGAACGAAAAGTGCCCCTTTCCATTTTTTATAAGTACCCCATACACCTCGGATAATTGACCTATTTAAACCTGGAAGGTGCCCATTTTTATTTTCACAATTGCCCTTTTTACTTTGACAAGTGCCCTTTTCCGTTGCAAGAAGTTCCTTTTCCCTTTTAATAACTACCCCTTTTTAACTCGGAAAAGCGCGCCTTTTATTTTCACATATACCCATCTGTTATTTATAAACCGTGCCCCTTTTCCTTATGATAAAGGCCCTGTCCCCTTTTATAAGTGCCCATTTTCACCTATCATTAACGCCCCTATAAAAATATGATGGGTTCCCCTTTTCCGTCGACAAATGTTCATCTTCAATTCTCATATATGCCCTTTTTGATATCTGGTAAGTGCCTCTTTTCAGGTGTTTGTACTTTGACAAGTGCTCCCTTTCTTTTCTTATAAGTGTCTTATCCATTTCGATAAGTGTCCCCTTTTCTCTCATCATTAAACGTGCTCATAATTTAAAGCGACTAAGAGCAATTTCCCCCAAAACTCGCTCGCTTTTATAAATGGTAATGTTACTTATCAAAAGTCTTTTCAGTCTTCCTTTATGAGAATGTGCTAACACCCTATTCAGGGTTGTGTTTTCCCACATTATAAGATGTAATTTTTCGCACTGCGGCCTCACAACTCACTAAAAAATTCTCGCTCGTTTCGCTCGCTTTCAAGTGAATATCCAAACCATCACACCCGACTAATATATCTTGTATGATGTTTAAGAGAAACAGATATTAAAACCATCCCTGATAATGAAATCATAAGGTAGGGGAATATACCAATGTCTAAAAAAGTGTATATTTTCGCCTTGAGATTTCCCTTTGCGGATGTCCTTTTTTGTTGGTTATACTCAACGCTTTCAACTTGTTCAGTAACTTGACGTAATATCTTCTGGCACCCGAAATAGAGAAAGACTATTTATTTCTAGTCGCATGAATTAACTTAATTCAGATCTCTGCAGAGGCTGTGCTCTCAGGTTGGGGGTGGGGTAGAGGGCAGAACAATCTGGGAGGTGCCCCTTTTACTATGACAAGTGCCCTTTTCCCTTATAATAACTACCGAGTATTAAAAGTTTAAACAAAAAACAACACAAAATCCGACCGGCCGACCGACCCAGGTTCTGTTACTTAAAGGGCAATACAGCATCTGTTTTTGTTAGGCCTGAGATTACTGCAGTAGGATTTTTAGTTGATTTTACCAGGCATAAATCTCGAGGTTGTTGACCCAAAGCATAAGATACATCCCTGGGCTTATAATCCTGAGTCATAATCTTTCTGAATCATGTATGGGGTATCCCTAGTCTAGTCGAGTCATGTCACAAAGACAATGCCCACAGAAGCACTTCTTCTCCGTAATGTATATATAACTACGCAAATCAATTGAAGCTACAGACCAGTCCTGCAATCTCCCTCACTACTTCGCGAACTTTCCCACGATCTTGAATAGAAACCCGACACAGATTATACGGATATATTGCAGTGCTTGAATGGGTGAAGACGGGTTTCAAGTGGCTTTAATGTCTCAATTAAACTTGATCTTTTCTTTCATGTTTAGGATTTGTTTTCATGCACAATACTAGAAAAGCCTGCTCAATTAAACAGAAGCTATAATATCAGTTCTTTGAAGTCATTGATTCACCTGATATCAGACAAGAGATAAGTGACATAATAAAATCAAAGTATAACATGGCTGGTATTTCAATTACAGAGTCTATCGCTTTTAAAATGTAGATATATATGTCTAGGATTTAAAGTCAGTGTAAATGTCAGTGAACATATCTTATGTTCTTGTCAACACATTAATGCCTTTGTCTGTGTGACTGTCATACACAATCTTTGATCGTGTTTAAAAATATTTAAACTTCTTTTAAAGGATGAGAAATATAGATTTATGGACATCATTCCAACTGTAAGTTGATTATTATCATCATATATAAACAGATAAGTCACGCTTTGATTACTATATGGGATGATTGAGATGATTGGGAACGCAGTTATACTGGTATTATTTTAAAGAAACTCACTATTTTCATTTGTTTTAAAGTAGCTATTTCAAAAAAGACATAATGTGCCCAATTCACAAACAGATTAAAAGTTATACCTGATGCTCCCTCACCCGCCGGATTTGTTTTCATGCACATTACCAGGAAAGCCTGCTCAAATAAACGGAAGCTATAACATTAGTTCTTTGAAGTCATTGATTTACCCGATATAATACAAGAGATGTGTGACATTGTCAAAACAACCTGAAAATAGTCATGTTGGTAAATAAATTTTAGAGTCTATCGGTATTTAAATTATGGATATATGCACAAAGAAGACGAAAGACCTGATGCATCGCTGATCTTCAACGAAACGGAGTCTTTTGTCAACTCTGTTAGTTGCTACGGCAGGCAGACAGTGAAAACGAACTCGTTTGATCAAATTATGGAAATGCAAGCATTATTTTAAACAAACAGAACTTTGTTATTCCTGGCTCATATTACCTGAACGAGGTGTCATATGAAAGAGAAGAAATTGAACTTTCTAGAAATGTGATTTCCCCCTTGAAATTCAGATACCACCCGCCAAATGACTTTTTGGTTTCCTCTCTTCAAATCGCTTTTTATCACTCATGCGTGAGATATGAATCATATGAATTGCATCAACCGAAAGAGGAGGATCTCAGCTTTCAAAATATGTGTCATTTATTAATTATAATTGTAATTAAGTTATGATAAATCATCGATAATTCTCGGTTTCGTTTTTTTCTGGGACGCACTGTATATGTAAATTGTTATTTTCAAAAACGAAATGATAAACTGTCATAAATACTAAACTTCCTCAAACATTATAAAACATTAAAATTATTTGCGGAAGAATGACTGTCACTGTGAGCAGATTGCTTAATAATACGACAGCCCCAGATATATGATATATTATTTCTAAAAAAAGTGCATCAAATATCAGCATTCGATAGGGGAATATAGTTTTATAGAAACATGCAAATAAACAAATGTTTAAATGTAAACTGACATGTTTCTACACCACTACACCAACTCAGATTTTGCGTATTTTCTCACGGGGTTGAGTCACTTGGGCTGGGCTGAAGAATAACTTGAAAGGGTCTTCTAAAATTATGGAGTTAAACAAAACTGTAAAGCCTTATCTTTGTGCTAAGATAAGAAAGATTTCTATAGTCTCGGTGTTCCGATTAATCCAACGATTCTGTTTGATACTAGAGCTATCTTCACATATCATTGAAAAGTCAGCGGGCAGTACAAGCATTTGCTTGTACAGTTGTACTGCCCGTTGACTTTTCAATGATATGTGAAGATAGCTCCAGTATTAAACAGAATCGTTGGAGGAAGTGTGATAATACAATGTCAGCTTTAATGTTGCAGATTGTATATTTTGCCACGAAATGCCAGAAAGCCAAGCACCATTCTGAGAATTCTGCCTCTGCAAAGCAACACAAACACTCGCTTACTCTTCGCTTTCAACTTGGTCACTAACTGTACGTATATGGCGCCCGAAATAGAGAAGACCGTATATTTCTAGTCGCATTTATTGACTAAATTCAGATCTTTGCAGAGGCGGCGGCCGCCCAGTCACCGCTTGTTTTTAGGGCATCGCTCTAAAGTTTTTTGCAACACAACAAATTAGTAAAAACGTAAATTTGCCAAACTACAAGATTGGGGTCTATTTTTTTTAAGAGGAACTATAATAAAATGCCATTCAAAATTTTTTTTTAGTCAGACGCGGTGCTCGAGTAGGCGCCATTTTACTTTAAAAAGTACCTGTTTCCTTTAGTAAATTCCCCTTTCCCTTTCATAGAAATGCCCTTTTTCAGGTGCCAAAGTACCTATTTTTTGTGTTACCTCTGATAAGTGCTCCGTTTACTTTGACACTAGTCCCTTTTGCTTTCTGATAAGTCCACTTCCTTTTTGGAATAACATTTCTTATAAATGCTCCATTTCCACCTCTAATAAGTGATCCTTTCCAAATCTGATAGGTTCCCCTTTTACTTTTTAATAAGTGCGTTTTCCCTTAGCCTAAGTGCCCCTTTTCAGCTCTGATGAGGGTCCCTTATTAGTTATGAGAAATGCCCTTCTCTTGTATCCCTTTTTCTTTCTCGGGTGCCCCTCTTCCTATTTAATAAGTGCCCCTATTTCTAGTTGCTTCCCAAGGGAGAAGGCACTTACGAGAAATTCAGATAATATTGATACTTTTTTTACATCAAATTTATCAATTTATTTCACACTTCCGCATCTGTTTCTCTCATCTCTTGCGTTGAAAAATAAATTTATTACTAGGGTTAGATTACCATTTAATTAATGCAACTCTCTTGCAAGAAAAGTTCCTTCAACTACGCGATTTATAGAATTGATGTAAAATTCAGACTGAATTCGATGTGAATCAAAATTTAATTGTTAATCAAACTAAAACTATTTACAAAACCCCATGAAAGTTTTGGTGGCTACCGTATTGTTCTATATTGTATTATATCCGGAAAACAGAAAGATTATCTACACGTAGAGGAAGGTTCAAAGTCGTGCTAAATTTTGAGGAAGATGGAAGATCGACTTGATCACAATAAACATTATATCTGTATTAGAAACCGGATTATATTTCATATATAATAGTGTTACAACATTACTATGGTGCACAGGCTCCCTCTAATAGCGTGAAAACTGCTGCCCCTTTTATACACACTTGTGCCCCCCCCCCCTCCCCTGCAAATCATCTTGTAGACACTACAGATCTTATATTTTGTTTTGTAAAGACATGTCATCAACACATATATTTGTACTATATAAAATGTCGTATTACTAACTATAGTTTTGTTTCAATCCAATTTAATACATCATTGCAATTTATGAATAACATACATACGTGTACATGGAATAATACATTGTAACATAAAATAATAGAATACATGTACTTGCATCGGTATAAAATAATCAAAATTGCTTGGTAGGTAGCAACCAGAAAGGAACTGACCTTTATAAGTGGCCGACCGAAGGAAAATATAATCAGTTCAATGTATACAAGACAAAACGTAATATTTCTACCACAAATAAAAATACACATCACAGTGCATGCCATAACTTTACAGGTCAATGAAATGGGAAAAAAGGTTCTAATTAAAATCGATATTTGCAAGAATAAATGTAAGTTATTTTCTTTTATTTCCTTTTTATGTTTGTTTTGTTATTTAGTTTGAAATCTTCAGGGTTTGTCATTATCTTGGTTTGAAGCCGAGTTGATAAATTCTCTGAAATATCTTTCTCTAACAGACTTCTTCAGTTGCTGTTGATGAAGTAGCAAACGGTGACAGAAAAACGAAGTAATTATACCACACACACACAGACTCCTCTTCCTCCTTGTACAGCCGAAACGAAACACCAGGCCAGCGTTTTATTAAACCGTCATTATCACAAGTTCACCGAAATTCAGTTCAAATGCGTGTATTATAATTAACACGCGTTCAAAGAGATGCCAGATAATTTATGACGATCTTGTGAAACGATACCTGGACCAACAAGAGACCGAACAAGGAATGTCATTAATACACAAGATGGAAACGAAATGGTGGATTTGGAAATGTTTGTTAGGTTGCTTTGGAGTCGGTTCGGCCGTCTGCCTGCAGTATCATGGTCTCACTCTCATATGGGGGTAAAATAATGAATATACAACATTGAAACATACGGTATAGGTCGTCCATGTAGGGCCACTCTTTATAACGAAAGGGAGGTAAAAGAGTTTATTTTTGACAATAAAAACAAAATCAACTGCCAATTACATATGTCATTGCTTAATAATAACCAAAGGTTGAATGCAACAATCAGCACTGCATAATTATATTTGTGTATTGCGATATCAGTTACCCCAATTTCGTCAGGTGCTCAAAGTTAAGAATCAAATACATGTACATGTATAGCGTCATGATCGTTGTAGCAACCTTTATATTTCAAATTATGTTATATTAAGTTTGAGCAATGGTAAGCGCAGAAAGGTAAACAAGGTCAAGGAAATACATAATTTGAAAGAGACAACGACAAATAAGAAGTTGTGTATAAAAGAACATTTTGAAATGAACAGGTGTATACTAATGTAGACTCTTTCCAAAATAACAGGGATGCATAATAAAAGGGGAAGTACAATTGATATCACGTTGGTGAAGAAACGTAATAAACGGGGAATAAATCTAAGAAAATAAGAAGAAATTAATGTAGTTGTAAAGCTTTTAAACCCCTTTTAGTTAGGCAACTCTAAATGCGATCGCCTCTCCATTTGTTTTATATGGAAAGTTTCCAAAGAATATCTTCATTTGTTTTATATACAATTTTGATGATAGTGTATTGGTTTTACACACATGAGCCCCTATAGAAACATGTAACAATTTTATATTTCGGCCACGTACAGGTATGGCAAATAAAATGGCGGGGTGATGTTTATCTTAAGTACAAAGTGAACAGAGAGTAGCTATAAAATCACAACTTTTCAGATTTTTCTAAAACGTATAAAGACCATTTGCTCTAAATGGAAACACGGACAAAACGAAATATCTGAAGAAGAAAAAATAATCAGTGAATCGGGTATTTCCGACAACTTCAATGCTGTTTCTCCCATTTATTTTGCCAGACGGAAGGTAAACATGGACAACAGAAAGCATCATACTACAGTTCATCTAATTAAAAAGTAAACCCTTATTTTGACGATTGGTTTTACAATACTTTTGCAACATACAACATACAATCAATAGGTCTAACTTCATTGTATTAAACAGCAATACGATCACATAGTTTCCATAATTAGGATAATTATCTCCTACTGTAAAATAATCTTTTAGTCCACATTCAAATTAAGTCTACATCATTTATATATTTACAACAGCTACCAAAAGTCAGATTCGCATGTAAAGTAATTCTCAACGACAAAATCTTGAAAGATAAACACGTCGGAAATATATCAAAAGAAAGATTAATATTTATGTTAGAAAGGTACAATCATTCACACGGATCTACATGATCTTTATCTTACCCAAACTTCATGTCACCTAGTCCAAGATTTAACTGATGCATTTGGATTTTATATAAAAACACAATGCCTGTTGGAAGCTTTTGATATAGAGGGCGCGTTTTTTAACGAAAAATTATGTTATTCTTCATTTTCAGTATTCCCGTTTTATTCTTTAAAAAAACATGTCAGGTCGCACCCCCCCCCCCCCCCCCCTCCTGGCCTAAATGTATCGGTGTTATCATACATGGCAAGTAAGGATGACTCATCCATTATTTCAAGTGGAATATATAGAGTCTATCAGGAGTGCAGAAAGCGATCTCACCTGATCGGTACTGCTGGATAAAGTACCAGTTTCTTTCAGGCTTCTCAATCTTGTAATCAATGACGATGTTCTGGATATGCTTCAGCTCGTTAGTGTACTCTTCAATGCTGACCAAACCTATACCGTGTTTTACCTTGACTATCAGGATTGTATTTCCTTGAGACACAGCGACGCATGGGATATAACCCAATTTCTTTAATTCATATTTTACAACATCTTGTTTATCAATCAATCGTATTGTATCGTAAGATCTGATGATTAGGTAATCATTACAACTAGTAATCTGATGAGGTTCATACTCATCACATGGTATCTCCTTGATCGCTTTCCCACCTGCTGGTGAGAATACCTGGATCTTCTTGACTTTCCTGTAGCCAACATAGATCTGATCATCACTGTCTACAGTGAGGCTAGCCCATCCACCTTCATCAACACTCAGAGTCTCAAACATTACATTCAACTTATCTAAGTACTCTAGTGTGTACAGTGTGATCTTGTTTGAAAAATCAAGTATAACATAACGATCATCAGAGAGGAACCCTACTCTACGAATCTTAACATGTTTGAGAACTGTCTGCTGGAGCTGACCATCAGAAGAGAAGATCTCCACGCCACCTGTACTACATCCCACTGCCATCCTACCGTCTGGTGTACCAATCATGGCATTCATGCTACCCTTAGTAGGCAAAGCGATGTTCTTTTCTACCGCATTTACGATCTTTCCGAGAGCTATCTCGTCCATTCCAACGTTCCTCATAAATCTGACACTTTTTCCTTCCTTGCTCGATCGAATCGACTGCTTGTAGTCAGGATCTTCTTGGTCCAAGGCCTCTTGTAAGTCGTGACATAGAGTGTCGTGTGCAGACAAAGCATCCATATCTGACGGTATCTTTGTCTTATTGGTTACCAAGTCAGCTATAGTGGTCAAGTGAGTGATGTGCTGCTCAGCCGATTTCTTCATTTCATCCAGTTCTTTCTCTACTCCTTCGGTCCTACCCTTTACTTCACTAATGAGGATTTCTTTCTTCTTTGTCAACTGCCGGACTGATTCTTCATATGCGTTGTTGATATTACCTGTACACTGCTTCTGAACATTGCTCACACGCTCCTTCTGTTCATCAATGAAATCAACGTATTTCTGAAAGCAAGAGCGTTTCTTGTCCGCCTTGGATTTGAAGTCCTCGATACTCTTCATATGGATGCTTTCATAAACAGCTGCCTCGATGACCCGATGTCCTTCGTTTGTATGTTCCATGACAACACACCTGAAGCAGGCAAATCTTCTGCAGTCGGGACAGAAGCACTCCTCATCCTCTTTGGGGTGTTTCCTGCATTTACGGTATCTACGTACTGACACCTTCCCTGATACCATCTCACTCATAGGTAAGACCTCATGACTGATGAAGTTTTGCCACAGAGAGTGTGTGTTTCGGCAAGTGATACAGAGATAAATGCCACAGTCTTGACAGTAGACAACAGCTTGGGGTTTGTCCTCGGTTTTACAATTCGTGCAAAACTGATATTGATTCTTCATGTCCTCTATGAGAGACCTTAAAGCTAGATTTGCCGGTAATTTGCTGACATCTTGGTTTGGGACCTGGATTTCAGCTCTGCAGACAGGGCATCGGATCATCTGGTCGTTACCATGGCATTCCAAAATGTTGTCCAGACAGGCCCTGCAGTAAGTGTGAGAACAAGACAGGATCTTGGGATCGGTGAAGGTATTCAGACATACAGGACACTCCAGACTCTGAGCAATAACATTCTTTAATGCATCAGCCATGATTCGAATTCTACAGGAATACGAGATAAAAGAAAAGGGAAAAAATGATTAGTGTAGCTTGATTCATCTCATTGTATTAATGAGGACTGTTCGTAATTTTTCTCACGCATTTTCCCTACAGAATATAACGCGTACAAAATGTGATATTCCGTTATATCTTGATACAAAATAATTCATGTTATTCATCAACTGAATGTAGTAATGAAATGTCGCTCTTCAGTAAATGTACATTAAAATGGGGGAAATGATGATGATCATGATAACAATAATGCTAATAAAAAAAAGAATAATGATGATAACAAAATAATAAATAAAATAATGTTAATAATTATATCAACAACAATAACAATAGTCATCATAATAGTAATGATGCTTTGTTTATTCAGTCCTCATCAATAAACATATTGTGTTTTCCTCGAGGACCCCGCAATCATATTACTACATCGGCTTTAGCCAACCTATCGTGATAATGTGCTCGTTTTTATAAGCATTAACGGAACTTCCTACCGGGTACCCATGCACTGTGAATCTGAGATGGGTGGAGAGTGACAAATGTAGACTACTGTCTTGCCAAATGACAGTAGTGCCGTGGTGGGACTCGAACAGCAAACCATGTGATTTACAATCAAACAATCTATCCACTAGAATAGACCACAACACCTCTACACGTATCGCAACTAGTCATGCTAGCAAACATTTTGTAAAACTCTGACGTATACAAGTCATATTACATTGCATCAGTTGGAGCCCATGGTTAAAAGTAAACCGTGGAAATCAAAACAAAAAAAATAGACATGAGTCTCAGAAATGTAGTTTACCATTCACATTTTAGCACTTTGTTATCAGAAAAAAATAATCATAACATTATTTCTTCATTGATATGAAACCAAGTATCATGTTATATTGATGATGATGTCATACAATGGAGATGAGTTTAACTCTCATCACCCTAGTCATACAATGAGCCACAATAATAGCTGCACATGCACCGGGCGAAATAAACTTGCTTTGGAGTCTTATACCAAGAGTATCAAACGTGTGCTATTCATCTCTCTCGAGTGTTCATCTATGTACCTTTAAATAAGAGTGCATAACCCCAAGTTCTACAAATTTCGTAAAATTTGAACGAAAAAAAAAATACGTTCCATGATCTGCCTTCAGATATGATGCAGATAAATATACCTTATTCTTAACATTGAGTCTAGGCTTTGAACAACTCTAAAACTTAGTAGGCAACACATTGTACTAATTTTAAAGCTGAAGAGCTAGGTATCGAAAGCAGAACTATAAACATGTACTTATGCACACTGAAATATACTATTACAAAATCATCATGACATGATTGTACGGAGAAAATTATATGGCTCTGGTTTGGCAGAATCATTAACTGAAATATACATGTATTAGCTGTATGTTTAAAGGTAAAGACCAGTTATGGTCATGCGATTGCATTGTGAAAGAAACGTTGTGGAATCGATCAGAAAAGGTTGATCATCTAGCATCTAGCATCTGCAAGGTTCTGGAATCATCAAAATGATAAGAAATTTGGCCCATTCTTCGTAAAGTTACAAGCACTATACACAGAAAGATGTATATGGGACTACCCTATATCTCTCACAGACAAACAAATTTACCAAATATATGAATTAGTAGGCGGTTTCCCGGCAGATTTTTTATCATCATGTATTATTCAAAACATATTCTTTCACATGATTGGTAATGAGAGTTTCCATTTCATTTTTTGAAATTGGGGCGTTTCCAATACTGGTCTTTACCTTTAATAAGAATCGGATAATTGGGTCTACCAGAAATATTTCCTATGTGTGTTCATATATCTACATAACATGTAAGAATAATAATTCATGTCAACTTTGTAATTTAAATCATAATAACACACCAATATCGTCTCATTTCCCCCCAGGACAAAGAAACACTGAGAAATTATACCTATGAACGATATCAATATGATCAGAGGTCTTATAATGCGACAACCGTTACTTCCGGGTTCACGATCAAGTACATTAAACTCTTATGGTCTGGTTTCAAAGCTCTGTTTTTATTTTTTTAATTTTTTTAACCTGTTTCTTCATAGTAAAAACAAACGAATATAATTTCCTAAACACCAGTCATTCTCAACTTAGTCTTGGCTCAATCGCTGTCCATGTATAGACCCAGACCTAACTATTTCAGTCTAATGGAAATGATAATTTTACAAACCAGATATAAACAAAGTCTCAAAAGTGTCTGGGAGTTGGCCTATAATGACATGAATGTACGACGATAAAAAAACGAAAATATTGCAAAATGTCACTGCATTTCTTTTGGAAATGATATACATGTACATGTATATTTAAATTTACTCACGTCTTTTCCTGTCAGTACATTGTACGTATCGGTCTAGGTGTTATATGAAATCAGTAAACATGTATACTCTCTGCATGCCTTTACAATGAAGTGGTGCCCTGATCATACGTGGTACTCAATGTTTGTATTTAGCTTGTCATTCTAATTTTAGTGACTGGGAATTCCCAGTAACCTTTGACAGACAACCAGATTGAAATCGCCCGATACAACCTTGATCTAAATTTGTCAAGCGTCTGTCGGGCCGCCATATTCCCGTGTCAAACTTGAATTCTATTTCTTTAACCCCCCCCCCCCTCTCTATCCAGGCGCGCCGGAAGCAGTTTGGGATTGGTGGGGGGGGGGGGGCAAATATTCCAGGGGGCTCACCTTCCAGGGGCAGTGGCGTAATGAGCAAAAACGTTTCGGGGGAGGGCAGAAGAAGAATGTGCATCACCACCACTCTTACAGGCCCCACGGAACATTTTTCAAAGTGGAGTATTAACGATCAGGTTAGAGTGTAGCGAGCGAAAACTGGCGTGGGGTCCAGGGGCTTTGCATCGGCGAGGGTCTAGGGCTAAGCCCCCAGAAGATCATGGTTTTTAGGGGTTAAATTACGGTCAGATGTTCTTTTTCTCTTTTTAAAAAAAGTGAGGGGGACTCGAGCCCCCGAGCCCCGCCGTTCTGCAGGCCCTGACATGAAGGCTTTTAAATAAGCATATTTTTTTGCGCGACTGTTATTTTGGGATTTAGTAATTCTCCAACAAATACATAAGAACGTATGAAATTAGAAAGAAAAAAATGTCAGAAAATCATATCATTTAGCAACATTTGTAAATCACTGGTTTCGAATTAGAAATACCCCCCCCCCACCCATTAGTACGCCAGTGTTCAGGGCCTCATGTCTTCTCACCTTTATAATAAAAAACATACACACTTTCCCGTCCTCTTACAACATTTCCACGATGTGCGCGAATCGCATTTATTATAAAAACCTCCTTAGGGGCATGCGGAATGTATACGACATTAAATTCCTGTTAACTTTCCTTTTCTTTTAATGGAATATGATTTATATGTGATTCAATTCAGGTTTTGTTCTTTTTTATGTTCTTTTCGGTTAAAAAATACAAACCATCTTTAATTACTCCCTAACTTTTTTATCTTTTTGCTTTTTGCTTTCTAGGAAGTGCCCCTTTTCCTTATGCTAAGTGCCCCCATTTAAAAAAGAGCCCCTATCTCAAAAATGCCCCTTTTAACCTACGAAAAGTGCCCCTTTTCATCTCTGATAAATGACCCTTTTCAGTATTGAGAAGTTACTCCTTTTCCCTTCAGATAAGTCCCCTTCCCCTCCTGATAAATGCTCTTTTCATCTCTGATAAATGCCCCTTTTCACCTCTAATTGCTGCCCCTCTTTATTTATTTTTTTAGCCGAGGACGCAGGTTCACAACTGAGTCACGTCTTTCGGATGGTGACGTTAAAATTCGTAAATAGACGTAAATAATGATATCTGATTGATACACGTCTGTAAAAACGCGATTACACACACACACACACCCCCCTTTTTTTTTTTTACACGTGCCCCTTTTTTCTAAAAAAATGCTCTTTTGACTTCTTATAAGTGCCTTGTTTATTTTAACATGTGCCTCTTTTTCTTTTTAATAAGAGCCACTTCCCCCATTTTACAAAAGCCCCCTTTCATATCTGGTCAGTGCCCCTTTTCAGGTGCGCTAAGTGCCTCTTTTCGCCTCTGACAATTTCCCTTTTTAACAATGATACGTGTCCCTTTTCCTTTCTAATAAGGGACATATCCCTATTTCATAAATGCCAATTTTTACCTCTTATGAATGTTGTTTTTTCATCCCTGATGAGTGCCTATTTTTAGGGGTAAGAACTGCCTCCTAAAAGGGTCTTCTGAAATTATATAGTTAAAATTAACTGTACATCCTTTTCTTTATGCTAAGATATGAAACATTCATAAAGTTTCGGTGTCCCGATTAATCAAGTAACAAACATGACAACAGACCCCAGCTCGGCCACCTGACGTACAGCTGGTCATCGGTATATCCCGTGGGGTCATTGAACTCGAGAATTTTGGCCCCTCTGATGAAACAAATACAAATAATCTTACTGTACTCTCTCTCAAATTGGTGTTCTAAAAATCACCCTAAGGACATTTTGATAAAATCTAAATAATGATTATTAACATATAATTAATTCCTTGAAATATGGGCTTGCTTAAAAGCGGAAACGTTTCATAAATGCTGACTAGACACAATTAAAACATTGTTTTCACTTCAAACTTATAATCATTTTTATAATGCTAAAAAGCCGCTTTCAATTTTACAAGGCGTGGAACGATAGGTTTGTGCTATTTCATGTTTTTTTTTAATGTGTATGGTATTTTCTTTTTTTCTTTGATATAGGCCCGATGGTTAGGCACGACCCCCCCCCCCCCCCTCCTCTTCTCGGACAAAAAAGGATTCCAAATTATTTATAATAATTGATTTCTAAAAAACGTGCATCAAATATCAACCTTCGACAGGGGAATATAGTATTATAGAAACATGCACATATATGCACATATACATATTTTAAAATCTAAACTGACAAGTTTCTACACCACTACACCAACTCAGATTGTGCGTACTTTCTCACGAGGCTGAGTCACATGGGCTGGGCTGGAAAGTACTTTAAAACGGTCTTTAAAATGCTATAGTTAAAACATACTGAATATCCTTGTCTTTTATATGCTTAGCAAAATTTCTATAGTTTCGGTGACTCGGTGTTCCGTTAAATACAACAATTCTGTTTGATATTGTAGCTAATATCACATACCATTGAACAGGCAACGGGCAGTAAAAGCATTTGAAGCCATTGTCCAGCGCGGAACATCTGAAAACATAGCCAAACAATAAATCCTAGCTCGGTCACTGGACGTCCACCGGTCAAATTTCATTGATGTCACCGCCTCAATAAACTACTGACCAATCAGCTAGCGCCAGGAACCGGTCCCACCTCCGCTCAATAGACAGCGTACAGAGCTTTATCTCCTTTTGAAAACGTGCCGAATTCTATGTAACAGGACTTTATACACTGTTCTTTTATTGAGAGGAAGTGTGATAATACAATGTCAGCTTTAATGTTCGAAATTGTATAAATCGCCAGGAAATGCTAAAAAGCCCCCATTCTGAGCATTCGTATCCTTCAGAGCAACACGAACTCTTTGCAATCAACTTGTACAGCAAATATCTATTTGGAGTATCATTTTATAACGCCAGTTCCTTGCAATATACCCCAATGTCTCCACTGCCTTTCGGCATCACGTAAGTTTTTTTCTGAAATATATTTATTCACAATTTAAAACTAATTTTATGTCTACTGACCAGTAGTATATTCTCTGACTTCACTTATTTGATATCAACTTATAGACTGTAATATCATAAACCTTTATTAGCACGACTTGAGTTCTTTCAAATAATTACAATTTTCTTAATGTAATGTTTATGTGATAGTTTGAATCTTCGAATTTGTAAAAATAAGTAATAATTCATGAAAATGTATGAACATTGTTAAATAAACCATAGCTGGTATCATGGGCAGCATAACTAAATGTCTCCCCTCCCTTTTTATTTTGTCATCCAGGTCCAATCGCAACGATTACGTCATGGACCGTCTACACGCGGCGTCTTCACTTCTGTCCCTTGGGAGCAAGGGTGACCTTTCACCGATCACCATTGAGACTCAAGAACCCGACTTCAACAAGGCCATCGCCTCCGTCATCTGGTCTCGACATCATCATCAGACTCCGTCGACTATCTTCAAATGCGGCGTCCCCAACTGTCCGCTGTGCCCTGCAGGGGATACTTCTAGCACTATTCTGACTGGACAGGTAGACATTCAGCGCAGTGACCGAAAGCCAACGAAGTCGTCTCGTCGATCAACCGTTGTTAACTGGCTGATTTCATCGTCGTCATCCTCGCCAACCTCAACGGCTCCACTTAGCGGTAGCATTAGCTACGGTCCCGTGCCTACGAACTCTCAACCACTACCATCTTATCTTGCCCCTTCCCAGCGATCGTGGGCCGCTCCGGCATCACTTACCGACTCGGTCTACTCGAACTCCGATACCGAAGGCTCGCGATCTTCTCCAACTAGCTCTCTCCCGTCTCCTTCGTACCTTACCGAGATCATCCGATGTTCTCCGATGGTTCCCGCTTCAACGCCGGACATCTCCACGATGCCTACGAAGCGTCAACGATTGCATGAGACATCGAACACTTCATTGAACCTTCCCGGTGAACGCCAGCTGTCTTTCTCCTGCAAGTTCTGTCCCAAGCGATTCACCCAGGCCTCCAGCTGTTCGTTCCATCAGCGAACCCACACAGGAGCTCGTCCCTTCCAATGTCCGTCCTGTCCCAAAGCCTTCGCTCAGAGAACGTCTCTTCGTACTCATCTACGCACTCATACAGGAGATCGTCCCTACTGCTGTCAGGACTGTCAACAGCGATTCGGGGATCTGTCGACGTTGACCAAACATCGTCGTACTCATACTGGGGAACGTCCCTACCGCTGTCAACATGAAGGATGTCAGCGAGCTTTCGCGCAGTCTGGCAACCTGAAGAGACATTACAGGACACATCTTCTGGACCGAAAACTGGAAATAATTACAGTCTGAATGCAGCAACCAAAGAATCTTCATTTGGTAATAGACTTGGGAAAATTTTCCATCTTTTTAAATATGTTGCGAATGTTTTATATTTCGATCAAGGATGTGTGTTGTTATTGCCGAAATTCTTGCATCAAACACCAAAGAAATACTATTTATGATCATTGAAATAATATTATTGCAAGCTTAATGTTAATTTTTGTGTAAATTATTCATGCAATTATATTTTGATATCAATATTACTCGCAGTGCACGTCTCTTTATTGTGTTAAATATAAAACTCCTTGGTGTAAATACAAAGAGAGGTAGAGAGAGGGGATGAGTAAAAGTGTAAGAGGGTTATGTATACTTGTAGAGCAGAGAGAAAGACCGAGATGCAAAGTTAATGTTTGTTAGTTCTCGTCATTCCAGTTCAAATCGAAAGTTGTTTTTCTCAAAAAAAAGTCATAACATACATTGTCTCACTTCAGGTCTTTTTCTTTCTCGAGATCGTGCTTTCTCTATCTTTCTTAACCTCTATCTATCTTTCCCTTTCTCTTTCTTTTCTTCCCGTTTTCTGCTCTCTCACTTCAGCTCCCTCTCTGCTGCTTTCTTTTTCTGTTCTCTGCTTTCTCTCTTGCTTCTCTATATATAACAAAATATGAAGAGAAACCATTAAAAATGCCAAAATCATGTATATGTGTTGTTTTGGTTTGTGGTGCGAGAGAGAAAGTTCAGAAAATGCAAATCTTGGACCTTAGTTATGGGGAGAAGTCATGGATTGATGACCCCAAAAATGCTAAGGAGAGATTTTCAGCCTAGCAGAGAATCTGTTTGAGAGTACGAAATAGAGAAAGACATCATATTTCTTGTTATTGTATGTAGATCTTTGATTAGAACAAATTAAAGAGATTTCTTATTATAGTGACTCGGTAACATATTGCTTCAGATTCTGAAACAAAGTCCTGGATTTAGCTCACGCTGCAATCATAATCATATACCTTTAGGTTAGTCAAGAATCCCATGACTTTTACAAGCCGATCGCCTGTCTGATTATCAAGATATTTATGATTGGAAATCGAAATTTCATTTGTCATTTTCCTGTCGGGTTTTTTAACACTACAGTCTATTTTGGAAAATGTATATGGTATAACCGCTCACTCAAAGATTTTTACTTTTTTGAGGCACTTCATTATCATTTTGAAGCGCATTTTTTTTGTAGGGCTTCCATATTACACCATATCACAGACACTGATAACACGTAGGACCATGTATCTCAGATTTAGCATTGTTAAACGATGCCTTTAACATATTTTCTTTCAATAATACAACAACGAAAACGAATAAAGTGCCTAAATGAATGTCAAAATGTCATTAGGGGCTTTATAGTACACAAATAAGTGAGTACTGCCGTAAGATTTTGTGTTGGTTTCATCAGGGGAGGCGAAATTCTCTAGGTTGATCATTGCCATAAGATTTCTGAATCATGGGGCAACCCACACAGAACTGTAACCCCTGTCTAGTCAAGTCATGTCACAAAGACACTATCCACAAAAGCCTTTCTTCTCCGTAATTTAAATATAACTACGCCAATTGAAGCTACAGACCAGTCCTGCAATCTCCCTCACTACTTCGCGAACTTTCCCACGATCTTGAATAGAAACCCGACACAGATAACACGGATTTATTGCAGTGCTTGAATGGGCGAAGACGGGTTTTAAGTGGCTTTAACGTCTTGATTAAACTTGATCTTTTCTTCTATGTTTAGGATTTGTTTTCATGCACAATACCAGGAAAGCCTGCTCCATTAAATAGATGCTATAACATCAGTTCTTTGAAGTCATTGATTCACCCGATACAAGAGATAAGTGACGTAATAAAATCAAAGTATAACATGGCTGGTATTTCAATTACAGAGTCTATCGCTTTTAAAATGTAGATATTTTTCTTATATCTTATATTCTTGTAAACATATTAATGCCTTTGTGTGTGTGACTGTAATACACAATCTTTGATTGTGTTAATACATATTGTTAAACTTCTTTTGAAGGATGGAAAATGTAGATTTACAGACATCATTCCAACTTGATTATTATCATCATTGCAATATATAAACAGATAAGTCACGCTATTATTACTAAATGGGATGATTGAGATGATTATGAACGCAGTCATATTGGTATTATTTTAAAGAAACACATCCCTCACTGTTTTCATATTTCTTAAAGTAGCTATTTAAAAAAAAAAGATATAATGTGCCCAATACAAACAGTTTTAAATGTATACTTAATACTTTTATGGATGCTTAAAATCGTTGGGATTTCGTAATCATTCGCTTTATTATTTTGGTGCTAATCAGGCCTGTATCATTCGCTTTATTATGTTGGTGCTAAGTATAAATGTTAGATGTGAAAATGATAGTGGAATAGCAACAACCCTGTCGAAAATTATACCGACATTTTACAAACATTCTAGAGGTACTGATTTTCAATGGTAATTTTACAACTGTATATACTTATAGAACGTATTCAGAAACGAGCTTGCAAAATCATTTTAGGACGTCAGTTTGAAAGTTATGAAGCAGCTCTCCCACACCTCTCCCTTTCTCTTTCCTTTAGAAAAAAATGAATTTGATCGATGAATTCTTATGAAATGGCTATATGTTTGAATTTTGATTTATGTCATTTTTTGTGTTATTTCAATTTGAATTGAAATGTATCTTTGTGAAATGGATCGTAATTCAGCCATTGGCTGCGATGGTCTTTTTAATAAACCATTTCTATCTATATATATAGTTTCAAAAACATTTGTCCACGCAGACATTAGTGTGAACTCCCAGTGGCCTGAACAATTTCAATTCAATTTCAAATTTATTATAAGCATTTAAAGCATATTTAAGAGATACATGTTGGACAACAGAAGCGGCGAATGATGAGAATCTCTTCGAGGCTCTTTACAAGCTATTATTAAATAAATGCACATCCTCCCCTTTGGGCCAAGAAAGATTTCTATAGTTTGGCTGCCCCGATTGATCCATTATTCTGTTTGAAATTAGAGCACGCTTCGCACACCCACCACTGTTATTTAAATCCATGCATAAGGTACCGGTATATCAAGGCGGTTCAAAGCCTTTGAAGTTCGTTAACCACGGACATGGGAAACCCGGACACCGTTTTTTTTCGCCAACAATAAAGGGGTGGAAACAAATCAGTCGGAGAGGGGGTGGTGAAATTCTCGGCCAGCGCATATCTTCTTTTTTTTTTGATCGGTTCTTGGTGCTTTTTTGTTGTTGTTTTCATAGGTTTTTATTCTCATCAAGAAAATTGCACATAATTTATATCATTGCATACAAACTGACAAAATAATTTTCATATAGGTCTAAATAAATTTTACATTTACATACAAGGTTACAAATAAAGTTACACATTTACAGATGAAAAATATTCACATAAACAAAATTATATTTTCACATTTAAAAAAGAAAAATCGCAAATAAAGTTTGTACTATTTTCTTGACCAGTTTGCTTATAAATCTCAAATTATTTCTTTTCCGCAATATTTTGTTTTCTCCTTAAATTTCCTTTAGAGACAAAAAAAAAATATATATATATATATATATATACAAAGAGAAAGAGCTAGAAAACACCTACTACCCCGCCCCACATAACAAGTACAACAGTAAACAAAACACACTCCAATATAGAACGAACAAACAGACAAAAGAAAAAGAAAAAGAAAAGTTTTTAACACTTTAATCAAACGATAAATAAGTATTCACAAAAATGATAATCACAAAGATCCTCTTTCACGACACTAGTTTTCTTTCCTCTTCCCTCTTTCTTTATTTCTGTCCCTGTCTCTGTCTCTGTCTCTGTCTCTCTCTCTCTATTCATCATTCAATCTTTTTACCTATGTATCTACCTCTCTGTTTCTGTACTTTCGCTCTCTCTCTCTTTCTCTATTCCTCTGTCACTCGAACTATTGTACGCCAACCAAAAACAGATAAAAACATGTCTACTCTGAACTTGATCATTACTCTCTCTTTACTAGAAAAAAATAACCGAATCGTTGCTTTATGCTTTTTACTTTCTAAATGTAAAGGTGGGTAAAGAGAGAGTGTTGGTGATATAAAGGTTAGCATACAGAGTGAGTCAAAACAAAGTTTACACCTAGACAATTGCTAATTATTTTTAAAATCATCTATGAACAGTAAATAATTATACATCTTATGAAAGAGTGTTTTATCCCGATTCATTTGGTACCATTTTTGTGTGGTATGTGTTCACGCTTGGATGAACACATACAGCACAAAAATGATACCAAATGATTTGAGATAAAACACTCTTTCATAAGATGTATAATAATTTACTGTTCATAGATGAATTTTAAAATAATTAGCAATTTTCTAGGTGTAAACTTTTTTTTGACTCACACGGTAATTGACTTCCAAGCAATTGACCCGGGTTCGATTCCGGGCCAACACAATGATTGTATTGTTATTTAAATTTATTATTTTGTTGTAATTTTATCTTATTTTGGTACGTTCTTCCGTAACTGAAAAAAGGAAAAAGTAACGGTGACCTTCAATTTTTTTTTTGATAATTATTTTCTTTTTTTGTATTGTTGTATATTTAAAACCCGTTGTTGATTCATAAAAACAACATTTAAGGGAACGGTTGTTTACATGATTGAATTAAAGTACAAAGCACTACCTATATTTCGCCTTGAAACAATTACAGGTAGTTTCAAAGCCAACTATATTGAATATATAACGAAGCTTCTGTGGCGCAATTGGTTAGCGCGTTCGGCTGTTAACCGAAAGGTTGGTGGTTCAAGCCCACCCAGGAGCGTTAATTTTTTTTTAATGCGATATTAGCCTTTTAAAATGTTTTTTTACACATATTATCATTTTCTTAATTCATATTTTGTCCAAATTATTTTTTTGATTTTTTTTTCTTGACAAATGAAGAAAGAAAGAAGAAAGGACAAACAGGAAGATAGATTATTAATCCCAGATAATACATTGCGTACCTAAATGTTTTGAAGCTCGAACATCATGTCATAAAACTATTAAAATAGTTTTCATTACATGATGTTCGTGTTTGTTCTCTAGGATTCGGGAAAACATATAAAACATGTCTACTCTGAACTTGATCATTACTCTTTCGTTACCAGAAAAAATTAACCGAATCGTTGCTTTTTGCCACAATTTCACTTTTTAAATGTGAAGGTGGGTAAAAGTGGGAGCGTTGGTGGTATAGTGGTTAGCATAATTGCCTTTCAAACAATTGACCCGGGTCCGATTCCCGGCCAACGCAATGAATTTTGATATTATTTAAATTTCCTTTTTGTTGTAATTTTATCTTATTTTGGTACGTTCTTCCGTAACTGAAAAGTAACTGTGACCTTCATATTATCTTTTGATAATTATTTTCTTTTTTGTATTGGTGTATATTTAAAAGCCGTTATTGATTCATAAAAACAACATCTAAGGGAAATGTTGTTTACATGATTGAATTAAAGTACAAAGCACTACCTATATTTCGCCTTGAAACAATTACAGGTAGTTTCAAAGCCAACTATATTGAATATATAACGAAGCTTCTGTGGCGCAATTGGTTAGCGCGTTCGGCTGTTAACCGAAAGGTTGGTGGTTCAAGCCCACCCAGGAGCGTTAATTTTTTTTTAATGCGATATTAGCCTTTTAAAATGTTTTTTTTACACATGTTATCATTTTCTTAATTCATATTTTGTCCAAATTATTTTTTTGATTTTTTTCTTCCCCCCTCCATTGAAGAAAAAAAGAAAGCCCGTTTTTGATTCATAAAAACAACATTTAAGGGAACGGTTGTTTACATGATTAAACCAAAATAGAAAGCACTACCTTATTTCGCCTTGAAAGAATTACAGGTAGTTTCAAAGCCAACTATATTGACTGTATAACGAAGCTTCTGTGGCGCAATTGGTTAGCGCGTTCGGCTGTTAACCGAAAAGTTGGTGGTTCAAGCCCACCCAGGAACGTTAGTCCTTTTTTAATGCAATATTAGCCTTTTAAAATGTTTTTTTTTACACATTCTTTTAATTCATATTTTGTCCAAATTATTAGTTTGATTTTTTTTTCTTCCTCAAATGAAGAAAGAAAGAAGAAAGGACAAACAGGAAGATGGATTGTTAATCTTAGATAATACATTGCGTACCTAAATGTTTTGAAGCTCGAACATCATGTCGTAAAACTATTAAAATAGTTTTTATCACACGATATTCGTGCTTGTTTTCTAGGATTCGGGAAAACATATAAAACATGTCTACTCTGAACTTGATCATTACTCTCTCGTTACCAGAAAAAAATAACTGAATCGTTGCTTTTTGCCACAATTTAACTTTCTAAATGTGAAGATGGGTAAAAGAGGGAGCGTTGGTGGTATAGTGGTTAGCATAGTTGCCTTCCAAGCAATTGACCCGGGTTCGATTCCCGGCCAACGCAATGAATTTTGTTATTATTCAAATTTGTTTTTGTTGTTGTAATTTTATCTCATTTTGGTACGTTCTTCCGTAACTGTAAAAAGAAAAAAGTAACTGTGACCTTCATATTGTTTTTTTTGATAATTATTTTCTTTTTTGTATTGGTATATATTTAAAAGCCGTTGTTGATTCATAAAAACAACATTTAAGGGAGCGGTTCTTTACATGATTGAACCAAAGTAGAAAGCACTACCTTATTTCGCCTTGAAAGAATTACAGGTAGTTTCAAAGCCAACTATATTTACTGTATAACGAAGCTTCTGTGGCGCAATTGGTTAGCGCGTTCGGCTGTTAACCGAAAGGTTGGTGGTTCAAGCCCACCCAGGAGCGTTAATCCCTTTTTTATGCAATATTAGCCTTTTAAAATGTTTTTTTTTACACATGTTATCATTCTCTTAATTCATATTTTGTCCAAATTTTTATTTTTATTTTTTTCTTCCCCCCTCCATTGAAGAAAGAAAGAAGAAAGGACAAACAGGAAAATGGATTGTTAATCCCAGATAATACATTGCGTACCTAAATGTTTTGAAGCTCGAACATCATGTCATAAAACTATTAAAATAGTTTTCATTACACGATGATCGTGTTTGTTTTCTAGGGTTTGGGAAAACATATAAAACATGTCTACTCTGAACTTGATCTTTACTCTCGCTTTACAAGAAAAAAATAACCGAATCGTTGCTTGTTGCCACAATTTAATTTTCTAAATGTGAAGGTAGGTAAAAGAGGGAGCGTTGGTGGTATAGTGGTTAGCATAGTTGCCTTCCAAGCAATTGACCCGGGTTCGATTCCCGGCCAACGCAGTTCATTTTGTTATTATTTAAATCTCTTGTTTGTTGTAATTTTATCTTATTTTGGTACGTTCTTCCGTAACTGAAAAGTAACTGTGACCTTCATATTATTTTTTTGATAATTATTTTCTTTTTTGTATTGATGTATATTTAAAAGCCGTTGTTGATTCATAAAAACAACATTTAAGGGAACGGCTGTTTACATGATTAAACCAAAGTAGAAAGCACTACCTATATTTCGCCTTGAAACAATTACAGGTAGTTTCAAAGCCAACTATATTAAATGTATAACGAAGCTTCTGTGGCGCAATTGGTTAGCGCGTTCGGCTGTTAACCGAAAGGTTGGTGGTTCAAGCCCACCCAGGAGCGTTAATCCTTTTTTTATGCGATATTAGCCTTTTTAAATGTTTTTTTACACATGTTATCATTCTCTTAATTCATATTTTGTCCAAACTATTTTTTTGATTTTTTTTCTTCTCCCCTCAATTGAAGAAAGAAAGAAGAAAGGACAAACAGGAAGATAGATTGTTAATCCTAGATAATACATTGCGTACCTAAATGTTTTGAAACGCGAACATCATGTAATTAAAACGATTAAAATAGTTTTCATTACACGATGTTCGTGTTTGTTTTCTAGGATTCAGGAAAACATTTAAAACATGTCTACTCTGAACTTGATCATTTCTCTTTCGTTACCGGAACAATTAACCGAATCGTTGCTTGTTGCCACAATTTAATGTTCTAAATGTGAAGGTGGGTAAAAGAGGGAGCGTTGGTGGTATAGTGGTTAGCATAGTTGCCTTCCAAGCAATTGACCCGGGTTCGATTCCCGGCCAACGCAATGAATTTTGTTATTATTCAAATTTGTTTTTGTTGTTGTAATTTTATCTTATTTTGGTACGTTCTTCCGTAACTGTAAAAAGAAAAAAGTAACTGTGACCTTCATATTATTTTTTTGATAATTAGTTTCTTTTTTGTATTGGTGTATTTTTAAAAGCCGTTGTTGATTCATAAAAACAACATTTAAGGGAACGGTTGTTTACAAAGCACTACCTATATTTCGCCTTGAAACAATTACAGGTAGTTTCAAAGCCAACTATATTGAATGTATAACGAAGCTTCTGTGGCGCAATTGGTTAGCGCGTTCGGCTGTTAACCGAAAGGTTGGTGGTTCAAGCCCACCCAGGAGCGTTACTCCTTTTTTTAATGCAATATTAGCTTTTTAAATTTTTTTTTTACACATTCTTTTAATTCATATTTTGTCCAAATTATTAGTTTGATTTTTTTTTCTTCCTCAAATGAAGAAAGAAAGAAGAAAGGACAAACAGGAAGATAGATTGTTAATCCTAGATAATACATTGCGTACCTAAATGTTTTGTAGCTCGAACATCATGTCATGAAAACTATTAGAATAATTATCATAACATGATGTTCATATTTGTTTTCTAGGATTCGGAAAACATATAAAACATGTCTACTCTGAACTTGATCATTACTCTCTCTTTACCAGAAAAAATAACCGAATCGTTGCTTTTTGCCACAATTTAACTTTCTAAATCTGAAGGTGGGTAAAAGAAGGAGCGTTGGTGGTATAGTGGTTAGCATAGTTGCCTTCCAAGCAATTGACCCGGGTTCGTTTCCCGGCCAACGCAATGAATTTTGTTATTATTCAAATTTGTTTTTGTTGTTGTAATTTTATCTTATTTTGGTACGTTCTGCCGTTAATGTAAAAAGAAAAAAGTAACTGTGACCTTCGTATTATTTTTTTGATAATTATTATTATTTTTATTTTTTTTGTATTGGTGTATATTTAAAAGCCGTTGTTGATTCATAAAAACAACATTTAAGGGAACGGTTGTTTACATGATTGAACCAAAGTACAAAGCACTCCCTACATTTCGCCTTGAAACAATTACAGGTAGTTTCAAAGCCAACTATATTGAATGTATAACGAAGCTTCTGTGGCGCAATTGGTTAGCGCGTTCGGCTGTTAACCGAAAGGTTGGTGGTTCAAGCCCACCCACAGGAGCGTTACTCTTTTTTAAATGCAATATTAGCCTTTTAAAATGTTTTTTTTTACACATGTTATCATTCGTTTAATTCATATTTTGTCCAAATTATTATTTTTTTTTGTCTTCCTCAAATGAAGAAGGAAAGAAGAAAGGACAAACAGGAAAATGGATTGTTAATCTTAGATAATACATTGCGTACCTAAATGTTTTGAAACTCGAACATCATGTCATGAAAACTATTGAAATAGTTTTTATCACACGATATTCGTGCTTGTTTTCTAGGATTCGGGAAAACATATGAAACATGTCTACTCTGAACTTGATCATTACTCTCTCGTTACCAGAAAAAAAATAACCGAATCGTTGCTTTTTGCCACAATTTAACTTTCTAAATGTGAAGGTGGGTGAAAGAGGGAGCGTTGGTGGTATAGTGGTTAGCATAGTTGCCTTCCAAGCAATTGACCCCGGGTTCGATTCCCGGCCAACGCAATGAATTTTGTTATTATTTAAATCTTTTTTTTGTTGTAATTTTATCTTATTTTGGTACGTTTTTCCGTAACTGAAAAGTAACTGTGACCTTCATATTATTTTTTGATAATTTTTTTTTTCGTATTGGTGTATATTTAAAACCCGTTGTTGATTCATAAATACAACATTTAAGGGAACGGTTGTTTACATGATTGAACCAAAGTACAATGCACTACGTATATTTTGCCTTGAAACAATTACAGTTAGTTTCAAAGCCAACTATATTGAATATATAACGAAGCTTCTGTGGCGCAATTGGTTAGCGCGTTCGGCTGTTAACCGAAAGGTTGGTGGTTCAAGCCCACCCAGGAGCGTTACTCTTTTTTAAATGCAATATTAGCCTTTTAAAATGTTTTTTTTTACACATGTTATCATTCTCTTAATTCATATTTTGTTCAAATTATTTTTTTTGATTTTTTTTTTCTTCCCCCCTCAATTGAAGAAAAAATAGAAAAAACTATATTGTATGTATAACGAAGCTTCTGTGGCGCAATTGGTTAGCGCGTTCGGCTGTTAACCGAAAGGTTGGTGGTTCAAGCCCACCCAGGAGCGTTAGTCCTTTTTTAATGCAATATTAGCCTTTTAATTTTTTATTTTTTTTACACATGTTATCATTCTCTTAATTCATATTTTGTCCAAATTATCTTTTTTGATTTTTTTTTTCTTCCCCCCTCAATTGAAGAAAAAATAGAAAAAAGGACAAACAGGAAAATGGATTGTTAATCCTAGATAATACATTGCGTACGTAAATAATTTAAAGCTCGAACATCATGTTATGAAAACTATTTAAATAATTTTCATTACACGATGTTCGTGTTTGTTTTCTAGGATTCGGGAAAACATATAAAACATGTCTACTTTGAACTTGATCTTTAACTCTCGCTTTTCCAGAAAAAATAACCGAATCGTTGCTTTTTGCCACAATTTAACTTTCTAAATGTGAAGGTGGGTGAAAGAGGGAGCGTTGGTGGTATAGTGGTTAGCATAGTTGCCTTCCAAGCAATTGACCCCGGGTTCGTTTCCCGGCCAACGCAATGAATTTTGTTATTATTTAAATCTTTTTTGTTGTTGTAATTTTATCTTATTTTGGTACGTTTTTCCGTAACTGAAAAGTAACTGTGACCTTCATATTATTTTTTGATAATTTTTTTTTTTCGTATTGGTGTATATTTAAAACCCGTTGTTGATTCATAAAAACAACATTTAAGGGAACGGTTGTATACATGATTGAACCAAAGTACAAAGCACTACGTATATTTTGCCTTGAAACAATTACAGTTAGTTTCAAAGCCAACTATATTGAATATATAACGAAGCTTCTGTGGCGCAATTGGTTAGCGCGTTCGGCTGTTAACCGAAAGGTTGGTGGTTCAAGCCCACCCAGGAGCGTTACTCTTTTTTAAATGCAATATTAGCCTTTTAAAATGTTTTTTTTTACACATGTTATCATTCTCTTAATTCATATTTTGTTCAAATTATTCTTTTGATTTTTTTGCTTCCCCCCTCAAATGAAGAAAGAAAGAAATAAGGACAAACAGGAAGATGGATTGTTAATCCTAGATAATACATTGCGTACCTAAATGTTTTGCAGCTCGAACATCATGTCATGAAAACTATTTAAATATTTTTCATTACACGATGATCGTGTTTGTTTTCTAGGGTTCGGGAAAACATATTAAACATGTTTACTCTAAACTTGATCTTTACTCTCGCTTTTCCAAAAAAAAATAACCGAATCGTTGCTTGTTGCCACAATTAAATGTTTTAAATGTGAAGGTGTGTAAAAGAGGGAGCGTTGGTGGTATAGTGGTCAGCATAGTTGCCTTCCAAGCAATTGACCCGGGTTCGATTCCCGGCCAACGCAATTCATTTTGTTATTATTTAAATCTCCTTTTTGTTGTAATTTTATCTTATTTTGGTACGTTCTTCCGTAGCTGAAAAAAGAAAAAGTAACTGTGACCTTCATATTATTTTTTGATTTTTTTTTTTCGTATTGGTGTATATTTAAAACCCGTTGTTGATTCATTTAAAACAACATTTAAGGGAACGGTTGTTTACATGATTGAATTAAAGTAGAAAGCACTACCTATATTTCGCCTTGAAAGAATTACAGGTAGTTTGAAAGCCAACTATATTGAATATATAACGAAGCTTCTGTGGCGCAATTGGTTAGCGCGTTCGGCTGTTAACCGAAAGGTTGGTGGTTCAAGCCCACCCAGGAGCGTTAGTCCTTTTTTTAATGCAATATTAGCCTTTTAAAATGTTTTTTTTTACACATGTTATCATTCTCTTAATTCATATTTTGTCCAAATTATTTTTTTGATTTTTTCTTCCCCCCTCAATTGAAGAAAGAAAGAAGAAAGGACAAACAGGAAAATGGATTGTTAATCCTAGATAATACATTGCGTACTTACATGTTTTGAAGCTCGAACATTATGTCATGAAAACTATTAAAATAGTTTTCATTACACGATGTTCGTGTTTGTTTTCTAGGGTTCAGGAAAACATTTAAAACATGTCTACTCTCAACTTGATCTTTACTCTCGCTTTTCCAAAAAAAAATAACCGAATCGTTGCTTGTTGCCACCATTAAATGTTCTAAATGTGAAGGTGGGTAAAAGAGGGAGCGTTGGTGGTATAGTGGTTAGCATAGTTGCCTTCCAAGCAATTGACCCGGGTTCGATTCCCGGCCAACGCAATGAATTTTGTTATTATTTAAATCTCTTGTTTGTTGTAATTTTATCTTATTTTGGTACGTTCTTCCGTAACTGAAAAGTAACTGTGACCTTCATATTATTTTTTTGATAATTATGTTCTTTTTTGAATTGGGGTATATTTAAAGCCCGTTGTTGATTCATAAAAACAACATTTAAGGGAACGGTTGTATACATGATTGAACCAAAGTTGAAAGCACTACCTATATTTCGCCTTGAAAGAATTACAGGTAGTTTAAAAGCTAACTATATTGAATATATAACGAAGCTTCTGTGGCGCAATTGGTTAGCGCGTTCGGCTGTTACCCGAAAGGTTGGTGGTTCAAGCCCACCCAGGAGCGTTAGTCCTTTTTTTAATGCAATATTAGCCTTTTAAAATGTTTTTTTTTACACATGTTATCATTCTTTTAATTCATGTTTTGTCCAAATTATTTTTTTGATTTTTTTCTTCCCCCCTTAATTGAAGAAAGAAAGAAGAAAGGACAAACAGGAAAATAGATTGATAATCCTAGATAATACATTGCGTACCTAAATGTTTTGAAACTCGAACATTATGTCATGAAAATTCTAGGGTTCGGGAAAACATATAAAACATGTCTACTCTGAACTTGATCTTTACTCTCGCTTTACCAGAAAAAAATAACCGAATCGTTGCTTGTTGCCACAATTTAATTTTCTAAATGTGAAGGTAGGTAAAAGAGGAAGCGTTGGTGGTAAAGTGGTTAGCATAGTTGCCTTCCAAGCAATTGACCCGGGTTCGATTCCCGTCCAACGCAATTCATTTTGTTATTATTTAAATCTCTTTTTTGTTGTAATTTTATCTTATTTTGGTACGTTCTTCCATAACTTAAAAGAGAAAAAAGTAACTGTGACCTTCATGTTATTTTTTGATAATTATTTTCTTTTTTGTATTGGTGTATATTTAAAAGCTGTTGTTGATTCATAAAAACAACATTTAAGTGAACGGTTGTTTACATGATTGAACCAAAGAAGAAAGCTCTACCTATATTTCGCCTTGAAACAATTTACAGGTAGTTTCAACGCCAACTATATTAAATGTACATATAACGAAGCTTCTGTGGCGCAATTGGTTAGCGCGTTCGGCTGTTAACCGAAAGGTTGGTGGTTCAAGCCCACCCAGGAGCGTTTATCCTTTTTTTATGCGATATTAGCCTTTTAAAATGTTTTTTTTTAAACATGTTATCATTCTCTTAATTCATATTTTGTCCAAATTATTTTTTTGATTTGTTTCTTCCCCCCTCAATTGAAGAAAGAAAGAAAAAAGGACAAACAGGAAAATGGATTGTTAATCCTAGATAATACATTGCGTACCTAAATGTTTTGAAACTCGAACATTATGTCATGAAAATTCTAGGGTTCGGGAAAACATATAAAACATGTCTACTCTGAACTTGATCTTTACTCTCGCTTTACCAGAAAAAAATAACCGAATCGTTGCTTGTTGCCACAATTTAATTTTCTAAATGTGAAGGTAGGTAAAAGAGGGAGCGTTGGTGGTATAGTGGTTAGCATAGTTGCCTTCCAAGCAATTGACCCGGGTTCGATTCCCGGCCAACGCAATTCATTTTGTTATTATTTAAATTTGTTTTTGTTGCTGTAATTTTATCTTATTTTGTTACGTTCTTCCGTAACTGAAAAAAGAAAAAAGTAACTGTGACCTTCATATTGTTTTTTTGATAATTTTTTTTTTTCTCGTATTGGTGTATATTTAAAACCCGTTGTTGATTCATAAAAACAACATTTAAGGGAACGGTTGTATACATGATTGAACCAAAGTACAAAGCACTACGTATATTTTGCCTTGAAACAATTACAGTTAGTTTCAAAGCCAACTATATTGAATATATAACGAAGCTTCTGTGGCGCAATTGGTTAGCGCGTTCGGCTGTTAACCGAAAGGTTGGTGGTTCAAGCCCACCCAGGAGCGTTAGTCCTTTTTTTAATGCGATATTAGCCTTATAAAATGTTTTTTTTTAACACATGTTATCATTCGTTTAATTCATATTTTGTCAAAATTATTGTTTTGATTTTTATTTTTAATGAAGAAAGAAAGAAATAAGGACAAACAGGAAGATGGATGTTAATCCTAGATAATACATTGCGTACCTAAATAATTTGAAGCTCAAACATCATGTCATGAAAACTATTAAAATAATTTTAATTACACGATGTTCGTGTTTGTTTTCTAGGATTCGGGAAAACATTTAAAACATGTATACTCTCAACTTGATCTTTACTCTCGCTTTTCCAGAAAAAATAACCGAATCGTTGCTTGTTGCCACAATTTAACTTTCTAAATGTGAAGGTGGGTAAAAGAGGGAGCGTTGGTGGTATAGTGGTTAGCATAGTTGCCTTCCAAGCAATTGACCCGGGTTCGATTCCCGGCCTACGCAATGGATTTTGTTATTATTTAAATTTGTTTTTGTTGCTGTAATTTTATCTTATTTTGGTACGTTCTTCCGTAACTGAAAAAAGAAAAAAGTAACTGTGACCTTCAAATTGTTTTTTTTTTGATAATTTTTTTTTTCTCGTATCGATGGAAATTTAAAACCCGTTGTTGATGCATAAAAACAACATTTAAGGGACCGGTTGTATACATGATTGAACCAAAGTACAAAGCACTACGTATATTTTGCCTTGAAACAATAACAGTTAGTTTCAAAGCCAACTATATTGAATATATAACGAAGCTTCTGTGGCGCAATTGGTTAGCGCGTTCGGCTGTTAACCGAAAGGTTGGTGGTTCAAGCCCACCCAGGAGCGTTAGTCCTTTTTTAATGCGATATTAGTCTTTTAAAATGTTTTTTTTAACACATGTTATCATTCGTTTAATTCATATTTTGTCAAAATTATTGTTTTGATTTTTTTTTTTAATGAAGAAAGAGAGAAATAAGGACAAACAGGAAGATGGATGTTAATCCTAGATAATACATTGCGTACCTAAATAATTTGAAGTTCGAACATCATGTCATGAAAACTATTAAAATATTTTTCATTACAAGATGTTCGTGTTTGTTTTCTAGGATTCGGGAAAACATTTAAAACATGTCTACTCTGAACTTGATATTTACTCTCGCTTTACCAGAAAAAATAACCGAATCGTTGTTTGTTGCCACAATTTAACTTTCTAAATGTGAAGGTGGGTAAAAGAGGGAGCGTTGGTGGTATAGTGGTTAGCATAGTTGCCTTCCAAGCAATTGACCCGGGTTCGATTCCCGGCCAACGCAAATAATTTTGTTATTATTCAAATTTGTTTTTGTTGTTGTGATCTTATCTTATTTTGGTAATTTCAAAGCCAACTATTTTGAATGTATAACGAAGCTTCTGTGGCGCAATTGGTTAGCCCGTTCGGCTGTTAACCGAAAGGTTGGTGGTTCAAGCTCACCCAGAAGCGTTACTCCTTTTTTATGCAATATTAGCTTTTTAAATATTTTTTTTTACCCATTCTTTTAATTCATATTTTGTCCAAATTATTAGTTTGATTTGTTTTTCTTCCTCAAATGAAGAAAGAAAGAAGAAAGGAAGAACAGGAAAAAGGATTGATAATCCTAGATAATACATTGCGTACTTACATGTTTTGAAGCTCGAACATCACGTAATGAAAATTATTAGAATATTTTTCATTCCACGATGTTGGTGTTTGTTTTCTAGGATTCGGGAAAACATATAAAACACGTCTACTCTGAACTTGATCTTTACTCTCGCTTTTCCAGAAAAAATAACCGAATCGTTGCTTTTTGTCTCAATTTAACTTTCTAAATGTGTAGGTGGGTAAAAGAGGGAGCGTTGGTGGTAAGCAATTGACCCGGGTTCGATTCCCGGCCAACGCAATGAATTTTGTTATTATTCAAATTTTTTGTTGTTGTTGTAATTTCATCTTATTTTGGTACGTTCTTCCGTAACTGTAAAAATAAAAAAGTAACTGTGACCTTCATATTATTTTTTGATTATTATTTTCTTTTTTGTATTGGTGTATATATTTAAAACCCGTTGTTGATTCATAAAAACAACATTTAAGGGAACGGTTGTATACATGATTGAACCAAAGTAGAAAGCACTCCCTATATTTTGCCTTGAAACAATTACAGGTAGTTTCAAAGCCAACTATATTGAATGTATAACGAAGCTTCTGTGGCGAAATTGGTTAGCGCGTTCGGCTGTTAACCGAAAGGTTGGTGGTTCAAGCCCACCCAGGAGTGTTAGTCCTTTTTTTAATGCGATATTAGCCTTTTTAAAATGTTTTTTTTTACACATGTTATCATTCTCTTAATTCATATTTTGTCAAAAATATTTTTTTGATTTTTTTTTTCTCTTTCCTCACATGAAGAAAGAAAGAAGAAAGGACAAACAGGAAGATGCATTGTTAATCCTAGATAATACATTGCGTACTTACATGTTTTGAAACTCGAACATCATGTCATGAAAACTATTAAAATAGTTTTCATTACACGATGTTCATGTTTTTATTCTAGGATTCGAAAAACATATGAAACATGTCTACTCTGAACTTGATAATTACTCTCTCTTTACCAGAAAAAAATAACCGAATCGTTGCTTTTTGCCATAATTTAAGTTTCTAAATGTGAAGGTCGGTAAAAGAGGGAGCGTTGGTGGTATAGTGGTTAGCATAGTTGCCTTCCAAGCAATTGACCCGGGTTTGATTCCCGGCCAACGCATTTTTTTTATTGCACTTGAGCTTATAGCGATAGTTGGAATAAATTTGTTTTTACCTCTTTTCAAGAAGTGACTGTAAGAACACCATTCATAGACAAAAGTTCTTATGTGTTCATAACTTTACTAATCTAAAGATTCATGAAGATTGGTCAAGAAAGATCTGTGAAAATATATTAATTTACTTTATCTATCAAGAAGAAACCATATTGTCACAGTCATTTCATGAAAACGAGGTGAGAAAAATATTTCTACTCTATGCATGCATCATTAACTGTTGCTATTGCCTGGATTACATTTGCTCCGGGCGCCGTATGATAAATTAATCTACGATTTTTCGTAGACATGGTAGGAGGCTACGGGGTACGATGTTTGTGTTTACATTATCTACGAGCAGGGTGCCATATATTGTGTTGGCCCTCGGGGGCAGGCCAGGGCAAATCCGTACAGAGGCTGCTCGGAGATTGTAAGGAAATCGTGCAATTTGAATGCAGTAGCCGTGCAGTCTCCGCAGCCTCCGTACGGAAATCGTACGGAGCCCGTGCAGCTTCCGTGCAAAGATGACTGCTCAATATCACGGATACTGCACGGGCAGCGAGCAGCAATCTTGAGATAGCTGTGCAATGACCGTGCGAATGCCCCACGAGTCTACAATCTCTGTACGATTTTTTTTTGCCCCCATGTTCACCGAAAAATCGTACGTTTGCTGCACAATCAGTACGAGGCCTCCGGGCGATGCCCGTGCGGGGATTGTGCGATGCCACCTACGACATGCATACGGGCTACGGGCTTACAATTGTTTTCAAATTTGTTTAACCTCTCGCGAAACAAAATCGTAAAGGTTGCGGAGCCCGTGAATCCGTACGAAAATCTCACGGTCGCCTCCTGCCTCCGCACAGAGGCCGCACGGAAAAGGGGGTTCGGGCAGGAAACGGGCTCCGTAGACTAATCGCAGGCCAAATGTAATCCAGGCATTAGTTTGGTAAATCTCTGGCAAGCGTCTGAGTACACAGGTCTATTGTGACATATATTATGTATTTCAAGTGTGAATAGAACGCCTGATCAATTCACAGTTTAAATGCAAAATGTAGTCATACACAGTTAACATTTTAATTGATCAGATGATTTACATAAACCAAAAGTCAGCACAGCGAAGCTTCTGTGGCGCAATTGGCTAGCGCGTTCGGCTGTTAACCGAAAGGTTGGTGGTTCGAGCCCACCCAGGAGCGACTATTTTTTTTACTGGAAAATTGTGTCTTTATATGAAAAACCCTGAATTTTATTTTGTTTAATAGACTTCTTTTTATGAAAATAATGTAAGTATTTTATTCTTTCTACAAAATTTAAATCGACATTTTTTACTCTTTCTTTTTACAAATGTTGGCAAAGGCAGACGGACAGAGGAATACATGGCGACATTTCGTACGCATTTATATGTTCATGGGAGAACGTGGAACAAATCATTTAAAGGCTGAAAAAGCGACATCAAAAGATAAGGTAGGGTTTTACTCTCTTACAGTCTGCCTTCCAAGCAATTGACCCGGGTTCGATGCCCGGCCAACGCAATGGTCTCGTATCTTTTTCTTCTTTTTTTAAAATCCGCATTTAACTAACAAATGCCTTCTTTGTTCACAATTTCATTCAAATTCAGATTATCAAAATAGTCCTATTTTTAAGATGTAATCATATCTCGAATAATGAGATGATACTTCCCTTTCTTATATTCATTTACGTTGTTCACGGGTAGTTTTCAAATTCTAACAATTTTTAAAAGAATCATCTCATGTTTCTTTGTATTTATTTTGTATCTCCTGCGATCTTTTCATAGCATCATTAACTGTTGCTATGTTTGGCAAGTCTCTGGCAAGCCTCTGAGTTGTCATGGGACACTCGTTATCAAAAAAAAAGGAGCGTGCCCACACTGAGTAAATTCTTTTGTACCATACTAAAATGCCTTATCAATTCACAGTTTAAATGCGAAATCTAGTCACACGCTTAATAGCAGTTAACATGTCAATTAGGGTTTTTCATATAAAGACACAATTTCCATTAAAAAATGAGTCGCTCCTGGGTGGGCTCGAACCACCAACCTTTCGGTTAACAGCCGAACGCGCTAGCCAATTGCGCCACAGAAGCTTCGCTGTGCCTCAAACTGGTTTATTGTGTAATCAATCCATACGTTAAATGTTAAATGAGCGTGCAACTAAATTTCGCAATATGCATTCATGCATGCCTCTTTTTCGGAATCCCTACGCTTTCCCTGCCGTTATCTCTTTATATATCTTCTCTACATTTATCAAAATATATTCATCTCTATATATATATCTTTTTCCCGTTACTCTTTGTCTAACCCTTTTCTATCATTCCTCAAAGTATTGACTTTAAAAAAGACGATATAAATTACTTACAATGTTGCCCATAAAGTTTGTAAATAACTTGTTTTTTTATGGAATGATTGTGACAATTTGGTTATTCTTTATAATTAAAGTTGATATCTTCTCAGAAATGTATTTATTAATCTAATATTGGGATATTGAGATTGATCAATAAAGTTCTGAGAAGATAATAAACCTCATCTATCAAGACCGAATAGTATTTTCAAAATAATTTCATGAAGTGAAGTAAATCTTACTCCAACTTTATGTCCAAAAGTGGAATGTCCATATTAACTGTTTATGACAATAAGAACTATTATTGCATTATCTTTCTGTGTATCATTATCATTTCGTGTAGAAAAAATAAATGTCGCTCCTGGGTGGGCTCGAACCACCAACCTTTCGGTTAACAGCCGAACGCGCTAGCCAATTGCGCCACAGAAGCTTCGATGAATCATATGTTCACTCAGATTAATAGACCTGATAACTAATGTATTTCAATATTATGATTGTTTTTCTCCACACTTCTCCTGATCAGCTATCAAATTCACCAGATTTGAATAATGACGGCTAATAGATAGAATTCACTGTGCATGCAACTGTTGTTATGTTTGGCAAGTCTCTGACAAGCTTCTGAGTTGTCATGTGACACTCGTTTTCAACATCTGAGCCTGCCCAAACTCAGTAAACAGGTCTATTGTACCATATATGTTTTTAAAATGTGTTTAGGATGCCTGATCAATTCACAGTTTAAATGCGAAATTTAGTCAGACGCAGTTCACATGTTAATTGATTAGATGATTTACATAAACCAAATGCGAAGATATCGAAGCTTCTGTGGCGCAATTGGCTAGCGCGTTCGGCTGTTAACCGAAAGGTTGGTGGTTCGAGCCCACCCAGGAGCGACTATTTTTTTTAATGGAAAAAGCCCTGAATACTATTATTTTGTTGATAAACTTCTTTACATGAAATTACCTATGTGTTATATCCTTTCTATAATTTTTTTTTTTCGTATCTTCTTTTTAAAAATTTGTTTAATCCCTCTTTTAACATTTAACCAACAAATGCCTTCTTTGTGTACAATTTCATTCATTTTAGATTATTAAAGGGTTCTATTTTAATTTTAAGATAATTGACTATTCCCTTCTTCCTACTCCTCTCTCCCCCCCTTCTTTTCATTCTACCCCCCCCCCTCTCTCTCTCTCTCTCTCTCTCCCTCTCTCTCTCTCTCTATTTGCCTTCTTCCGATACAGATGGTTAAAGTTCAGTCGGTGCAGCTATATAGCTCGGGTCAGACATATAAAAGATATCGTTATTTGTGTAATTTCTTATCTTTAACTATAATTATCTGTGTAAATATGAGAGCAAGTAACTTGTTATAGCATTTCAATTTCAACAATTCATTTTCTTATCAATTATCTACTCTCCATCTGTTTTTCTTGATAGTCAAAATGCTTCGATATGATACACCTCAGCTAATCTACAAGCACAGATTCTATTTTGACACTTTACCACAATTCCTAAAGCCTTGAGCACAGCCTATATATAATTATTTAAAATTATTTAAAAAACTTGAATTCGGCGTAAATATTCATAATTGAATGACACACGCCCTTAAAACTAAAACAACAACAACAACAACAAGGCGTAAACACAAGTACGTTCAACTTGCTAGGCGCCGTCTTATTCCAAATGTATCAATTTATATAAAAGAAAATAAGCAGAAAGAAAAAGGAAGGAAAGAAAAAGAATCCTAAAAATAGTCATTTATGACAAGTAATTGTACATATGTATATATATAAATAATTCATAAAATAGTGTGTGGCAAAAATAGTCAACTGTGACTGATTGCCAAACAAAATCAAATCAAGACAGGAGTGGCTAAAGTACAGGGCTTCTGTATAGTCTCATACTGCAGACATTACTATGCGTAATGGCTGATTTAGGTGTGTGTCTGCAAACTATACCTAAGCTGTGTGTACTGGTGGAGAAACGGGGCACGTGCCTCCCCTACATGCGGGGGGGGGGGGAGATGACACCCCATTTCCAGATTTATTCAGCAGGAAATACATAAGGTTTGAATTGGCAAAATAGTAACTTTGCCTACCAAAATTTGTATCCTATAACTAAGCGCAGCTTGTCCATCGATTGAAGGCTAATATTTTGTATTGCCATGCATTGGTTTTAAAAAATACAAAAGCAAAAATTCTGTTGTTTTGTCTTTTTAATAAAAAGGACACAATTTCCATAAAAATTATGGTCGCTCCTGGGTGGGCTCGAACCACCAACCTTTCGGTTAACAGCCGAACGCGCTAGCCAATTGCGCCACAGAAGCTTCGCTGTGCCGAATGTTGGTTTATGTGTATTGTCGGTTCCATGACACATGCTCCGCCGACGATTGCTCCGCCGACATTTACTCCGCAAAACGCGACAATTGCTCCGCGACATTTGCTCCGCGACATTTGCTCCGACGTCAAATGCTCCGCCGACAGGTGCTCCGCCGACAGTTGCTCCGCCGACAGTTGCTCCGCCGACAATTGCTCCGCCGACAGATGCTCCGCCGACAATTGCTCCTCCGACAATTGCTCCGCCGACAATTGCTCCGCCGTCAATTGCTCCGCAAAACGCGACAATTGCTCCGCCGACATTTGCTCCGCCGACATTTGCTCCGCCGACATTTGCTCCGCCGTCAATTGCTCCGCCGACAATTGCTCCGCCTGAAGCGACAATTGCTCCGGTGACATTTGCTCCGCCGACAATTGCTCCGACGACATTTGCTCCGCCCAAAAAGTGTCCCATTAAATACAAATGCTACTAGTACTACGACAAATGCTTCGCCGACAATATTTTTTTTTCACGGGTTGTTTTTGTTTCTTTCTTATTTTCTTCATTTTCTGAATGCATTTCATGAAATTATGTAAATGAAATGAAATGAATGAATGTTGATAATGTGGGAGGAAAAAGCAGTTGCCTAAAAGTCATTTCGAATATACTGAAATAACTTTCCATCTATCACTGTACGTCCCACATAATGTACACTAAACACTCATTACATGTCATGGGAAGTTTTTTTTTTTTTTAAAGTAGAGCAGCAAGCCACATTCCCCAATACGCGCATACCTCCTAGTTAATTTCAAACAACTCATCAATATGTAAGACCTGAAATTACCTCAATGAAAGAAGACTAATAACATGAGAGGAAAGAAAAGAGCAAAAAAGACAACCGTTTTTTGCTATTCCCCATAATGTTTGATTTAAAAAAAATAAAAAATAAAATTATAGCTCCTTACGCAAGTTCTCCGGCGAAAGATAATTACTCCGCTCAAAATCTGTTTCATGTATTACTCATTAGCTGATCCAAAGCTCAAGGCTATCTCTCTCTCTCTCTCTTTCTCTCTCTCCCATGCTCCTCCTTTTCCTGTTTACACCGTTTTCTTGTCTTCTTTGCTCTTTTCTTTCCTCTCATGCTATTAGTCTTCTTTCATTTCCATCACTTCTTCTCTGCTCCCCCTCTCGAGTTCTATTTCTCTCGTGAAATTGAAACGTAAAGTAATACAATCATGTAGTACATTCTTGTTTAGAATAATATTTTCAATAATATCCAGTCCATTTTCTAAAGGTTTCTTTCCTTTAGTTAAGTGTATGTAGCTTTAATATATATATGTTAGTGTGCAAAACACTCCGTTTCATTCGAGTACTTTGTTTTCACTAAATAATTTAAGGGACTCACGAAGCCACCGGAAGTAGAGCAATTGGCTTATCATGAAGAACTAACAAACTGCAACAAAATGATTTGTATAAATGTGAATAAGCAGAAAGGCTGCCATCTCATTTTCCCGTCTGAATGGGTTCTCTTCCTTACGTATATAAGTGCCCTTATTTTCTAAACTTTTTTTTATATTTGTGTGTTTATTAAATTTTCAATCATATAAAAATTACATATTTACAAATCATTGGTAATAATTAGACAAACAAAAAAACCAATATGTATAAGAACAACTAACAATAATGAAAGGACAAGAAAGTTATAAAAAAAAAACATTATAGTAAAAAAAAAATACACGGTACACATATAAATCATAGTTTGAACTCCAGTGCATAAAGGGGAGTGAGGGGGCACAGGAATAAAAGTTAAATCAACATGAGTATCATAAGTCAAATCGCCATTTCTTAAAATGCGAAACAAGCTTGTTCCTTTTTTTCGCTGAGAAATATTCAATATCTTTTTGTTTCTTTATAAAACTCTTAAAAAGATCAACACTTGGTAAATCCCCCTTACTTATTTTTTAAACTTCCATGATGACCTATTACATTGTATAATGCTTTACCTAGTAAGATGCATTGATCGAGGTAATTTCAGGTATTACATATTGATGAGCTACTTGAAATTAACTAGGAGGTATGCGCGTATTGGGGAATGTGGCTTGCTGCTCTACTTTTTTTTTAAAACTTCCCACGACATGTAATGAGTGTTTAGTATACATTATATGGGACGTACAGTGATAGATGGAAAGTTATTTCAGTATATTCGAAATGACTTTTAGGTAACTCCTTTTTCCTCCCACTTCATCAACATTCATTCATTTCATTTCATCTATATTATTTCAAGATATGCATTCAGAAAATGAAGAAGAAAAAAAGAAACGAAAAAAATAGATGTAAAGAAAATATTGTCGGCGAAGCATTTGTCGTAGTACTAGTAGCATTTGTAGTTTATGGGACACTTTTTGGGCGGAGCAAATGTCGTCGGAGCAAATGTCGGCGGAGCAATTGTCGCTTCAGGCGGAGCAATTGTCGGCGGAGCAATTGTCGGCGGAGCAAATGTCGGCGGAGCAAATGTCGGCGGAGCAAATGTCGGCGGAGCAATTGTCGCTTCAGGCGGAGCAATTGTCGGCGGAGCAATTGTCGGCGGAGCAAATGTCGGCGGAGCAAGTGTCGCTTCAGGCTGAGCAAATGTCGGCGGAGCAATTGTCGCTTCAGGCGGAGCAATTGTCGGCGGAGCAATTGTCGGCGGAGCAAATGTCGGCGGAGCAATTGTCGCTTCAGGCGGAGCAATTGTCGGCGGAGCAAATGTCGGCGGAGCAATTGTCGCGTTTTGCGGAGCAATTGACGGCGGAGCAATTGTCGGCGGAGCAATTGTCGGAGGAGCAATTGTCGGCGGAGCATCTGTCGGCGGAGCAATTGTCGGCGGAGCAACTGTCGGCGGAGCAACTGTCGGCGGAGCACCTGTCGGCGGAGCATTTGACGTCGGAGCAAATGTCGCGGAGCAAATGTCGCGGAGCAATTGTCGCGTTTTGCGGAGTAAATGTCGGCGGAGCAATCGTCGGCGGAGCATGTGTCGGGTTACCCCGTTATGTCAACTAATGTATGACTAGAAACTGGTAAGCTAACAGATGGCCATCGTACAAGTTTTAGGTCAACTACATATCGGGTGATTTATAAAAATACAACAACCACCTGCATAGCAGATGGGATATACGAGAGATTCACCGGAAAATAACGACGTTTTAATGACGTCAGTATATGGACCAATACTGCCCAAGCAGACGACATCCCATAAAGAATGAACATAATTGCAAAGCTTTTATTTGTCAAATTATAATGAGTTTAGTGTATATAAATGTGATGGCATGTCAAACCATTGAAAAGGGGATATGGCCCAATTCCGATAACTAAAATATTTTGCTTGTAAATACACAGGATAGGGGTTAATTAACAATCAAAGAACCCCCCCCCCCCCCTTGGCATTTTTTATGTGTGTATTTTTAAGAAAACCCCCTAAAACCCCCCCTTTGTTTTGTTTAAACCCCCCCCCCCCCCCCCTGAAAAAATCCTGCGTACGCCCCTGGTGCAGCTGAATATTCAATGGCGTCTTATTTTGTTTACAAGCGAAAGATTCCTTTATTTTTGTATCGCTGCATTTGTCATCAAATAAAACCATGTGCGGGGTTTAGAGTGAGGCAATGGATTATACACTTAGCCTGACGGTAGTGCAGTAAGAGAAAGAACTCAAGAGAAGATGAAAACACAGGCACTGAAAATGTGTGAGATGTCATGGGATATCGTCTGCTTGTGCATATATCGTGTCCATACTGTGATCTCACACACCTCAGTAGCGTTCGGAGAGCTCTTCAGGTGCTTTGCCGGGGCTGTATTTAAGCGTTTTATAATTTATAATAATCACTACTTCGAATTTTTCCAAGCATTGACTTTTGATAACCTTGTCGAATCAAAGTTTCAACTTTGCAATAATGAAATTAAGTTAGTATTTAAAATCAATGAATATCTACTTCATGGTCTTTCTCTCTTCCTTCGTATCTCCAATATCCTAGATCCTACATACTTCGAATAAATTCCTTTAGATTAAAGATGTTCTTTCATGTGCGACGTATAATAATTATAATTAACTTAATTATAATGATCATGATATTTCTGGTTTACCGAGAGTATAGGCTTATCAGTATTAATACCGTTTAATTCTCTCTGAGGGCCGTTAAATCACAGCATTACCCCCCCCCCCCCCCTGGCGACCTTAGCCGAGCTACCATAAAAATTCACTCAAGCATTCAAGCAATTTCTTCCTGCTGGGTACCCATTTACCTGATTGTAGTCAGGCAAATCTAGATAAATATCTTACAAAAAAAGACGTTATTATTTCAACTTTAGAATAAATTCTGATTGCGCATAATTATTTATTCTCGTGTACCCGTTTTTGTATCCAGTGCTCTTGCATGATTTGTGAATGACAACAATATTCAATTATTTGTATGATTTGTAATATTATCAGTCTAGGGCTGCGAAGTGTAGTCGAATGCTCGAGTACCCGCACGGTTGACAACTACTCGGGTACAATTTCTGGTACCCGAATATCCAGCCGCAAAAAAAAATTAAAAAATAAATAAATAAAAATAAAAAATCTGTCCAGACCGACGCTTACCCGTGTCTGGGTGAGCGGCGGCCGCTGGCATGGTGCCGTCGGTAAAAATGTTTCCCAACTCAAGCAATGTCAAACTCACCACTCAGAAACTGGGACCAAATGTCTGGATTTCTATTTGGACTTGGAGGAAAATGGATTATTCTGCCATCTTTGGTTTTTAAAACAGCATTGTTTACTGTTATTATTATTATTATTAAATCGGCGCCTTCAACTGCAACTCGAAGTAAAATTGCATGCGTTTTCGGAGACAGAACTGGGATACTGCTCCAATGGTATGTATGGTGGTAAGCTTGTAAGCCTGGGAGTGTACTCGGGTACCTCATTACACTGTTGTAATTTCATTCACTGTCAATAGAATTGCTTTAGCCGTACTCAAACGTATCTTCAAGATTTGATTTTAAATGAATCTTTCTCGTGTGCAACAAATATGTTCGTCACAAAAATAACAAAATGCCAAAACTCATTCGTTCAATTCCTTTATGTCATGTTTTTAGCTCATGCGGCCCGAAGGGCCCGATGAGCTTATGCCATTGCCGTTGCGTCCGTCGTCCGTCCTTCCGTCCGTCCACAGTTTTCAAAATGCTTCTTCTTCCTTATTTTTCAACCGATTTTGATTCTGATAGTTTCATATGATAGGGCTAGGAGGGTGATTTAAAACTTCTACATAGAATTGTGAAATTCATTATCTATGCTAAATTATGCAAATTTATTCGAAAAAATAATTTAAAAATCACAAAAAATGCTTCCTCTCCTTCATTTTACGACCGATTTTGATTTGGTTTGCTTTATATCGCAGAGCTAATTTTGGTACACTAAACATCTACACAGAATTTTGAAATTGTTCTCCATTAATTAATTATGGTAATTTATGCAAACTTATTCCAAAAATAACAACAATTGCTTCTTCTCCCTCATTTCTTGACCGATTTTGATTTGGTTTGTCTTATCTGGTAGAGCTAAATTTGGAACACTAAACTTCTACACAGAATTTTGAGATTTTGCTTCATTGATTATTTATGGTAATTTATGTAAATTTGTTCCAAAAATAATTAAAAAAAAACAAAAAATGCTTCTTCTCCTTCATATTTTTACCGATTTTGATTTGATTTGCTTTATATCAAAGAGCTAACTTTGTTATACTATACCTCTACGCAGAATTTTGAAATTTTGTCATTTCTTGACCGATTTGGATTTGGTTTGCTTTATCTGGTAGAGCTAAATTTGGTTTACTAAAATTCTACACTCCTGGGCATCAAATTTTTATTTTTTTACCAGTTCAAAAGTGTACCACATAAAATTTACGATATTTGTTGTTGCGAGATGCGGATGAGCGCGACGTCATTGACGTTCTGTTTTTTTTAAGGAGCAAGTGACGTAGATCTGTGACACAAAATTTAACAAAGTTCTTTAGTTCGTGTTTTCGTTTTATGTTTAATTTCATTCGTCCGTTCTCTTTATTCTTCTTTATCTCTTTCGCAATTTTCCATACTATCTTTGTGTTTCTGCATAACTCTCTCTTTCTCTCCTCTCTCTCTACACCTCTTTCTCTCTCGCCCTTCTTCCATCCTACTACATCACAGGATTCGGTTACAGTTTTATGATCATCTCAAACGTCGTCATCATCAAGACCTACTTTCCAGACTCTTTCCCAATCGCCATAAGCTTCAGTTTATCCGCCGGTGCCGTCGGGATGATGCTGATCCCTGTCATTACGGAGAAACTTGCAAACATCTACGGATGGCGAGGCTCTCTTCTGCTCATTGCAGCCATGAACTTCCATAACGTCCTGGCAGGAGCCCTCTTTAGACCACTTACATCAACTCGGCACAAACATTCCTACTCTACACAACACGATGATACTGCTGATAGTGCCAGAGAAAGAAGGACAGTAGAGAATTCAAACAGCTTCAGGAGTGATGAGAAGACTACATACAGAGGCCAATATTCTCCTGTAAATGCACCCGAACAGGGATGTTCAGAAAACAAAGAAACACAGTCGGGAGCGAACTCCTGTCTCGATTCCAAGAAAAGGATGACCGTCATACAGAATTGCGAACAGAGCTTGGGTGTAAGTGAGCGTAACGATGAAATATCTGAAAAGGATCGACTGATTCCTAAGGGGCAGTCGAGGAGGAAACCTGACGATTTTAAGAGCGGGTCAGTCGAAGAGGAGTCCAAAGCGACAACGGTAGACGGTGGTTGCATGAGGAGTTTGATCGAACTATTTGATTTGAGACTGCTATATGATTTTCCTGCCTTAAACCCGATAATGATTGCTGTACTGTTGTCTGGGGCGACCACCACAGGCTGGGTGGCTTTTTTGTTGCCCAACGCTCTGGAGAAGGGATACAATATGGATAAAGCCATACTGCTTGCTTCAGTAGGAGGTAAAGCTTTCACTTTTCTATTCTTTTTTTATAGACACAACTTGGGATGGATCTAATGCATGCATGTTGGACTTTTCTGCCCTTATTCCCAAATATTAGTATATTTAAGTTTTTGTTTATTGTCTAAATTCCTTGAGAGGGACTGCACCCCCCCCCCCCCTATCCCATGCTCGGATAGCACACTTACATCTCTAGTTTTGTTTCTATATCCATAACGATGTACCTCTGAAATTTAAATTTCGATATAGGTCTTTGGAACTTCATTGGTCGATTTTGCATCGGCTACATGCTCGGTAAGCGGACCACTGCGAGGACCATGTTCGTCATCTGCAATCTCATCTGCGGTGTAGCCTTCTGCCTGGACTACGTCACGACCACGTTCTGGGGTCTGTCCATCCTGTCGGCGTTAAACGGATCAACCATCGGGGCTATGACGGTTCTTATCTCCCTGATGATTGAGGAGATCGTTGACGAGTCGAGATTCACCTCAGGGGTTGCTCTGGCATTTTTATTTCTAGGACTTGGTGAAATCGTCGGAGGTTTATTCGCAGGTGGGTCCTGCTGGTGAAGAATCAGCCTTGTGCTAAAACTACACAATATAACAGCACACTGCCTAACAATTTACAAACTGAAATGTGGCCATTTTAGAAATATAACCATGATCAGTTCCAATGCTTTCAAGTGCCCCAATTCTAGATAAATCATTTAATAATTTCGTTTTTATCATATTCGGGTATTCTAAATTAACTGTTTCCCTGTAGTCAAATGGTGAATGCATTTACTTTACAATGCTGGAAAAAATAATAGGTCTGTTTTGAAATATTCAAGTAACATAACTATCTTTTCTAATGTGAATACTTTTTAGTTATCAGGCACGAGCCCAATCGCCGTGCTTATCAAACAGTGTCTGTACTGTGAGACTATGATGACAGCATACTGAATAGGCTCTATACTTGAGCTGCTCCAGGCATAGTCTGATAGAGCTAGACTCTACTCAAAGCCTTAGGAATTGTGATAAAGTTCAAAATACATGTAGAGTCTGTGCAGACTAGATACAATGTACATGTACTTTGTGGACAGATGCATGAGTAAACTGTGCAGGGTGAGAGAGTTCCTGTTTCACGTTGATGGCGTAAATCTGACGGTGCAAATCCACCAAATTGGTGCCGGTGTTTAATGAAACAAAGTGTTAATGAAAGTGACTTGTGGAAAACTTAAGCCCCCGTATGTCTCGAAATATATTTTCTTTATTTTACCAAACTCTCCCTTTGTTCATTTTTACTCGTAGGATGGCTGTATGACATAAGCCATACTTACGTCATCGCCTTTATCGCCTTGGGAGTGTTAAATGTCCTGGGAGCTCTTCTGACGGCAATTGTGACCTTCCTTCCGTGCTCTCTATTCCGAAATTGACATCTGGATGATAAAGAATAAAGTGTCTGTTGCACACGAGGCGCTTTCCACTGACGCAGGTTTGCGCCAGCGGTTGGCGTTGTCTGTGACGCATCGCGTGGGGGTTTGCATCATTCAAAATAGTGGATGCAAATGAACAGTGCCATTATCGGTTTGAATTACGAGTCCACACTGTGGATTACATACTGTGAGACTTTATGTGAAAACGCTCTTACATACTTTGTTACTTGGGGGAGACTCCATGTGTAAACACCGTCCCATACTGTGTAACACAGCGTGGAACTTTTTATGAAGAAAGCATATATGCCATACTGTGTAACAATCACAATATGAAACATTATATACCTCACTTAAGAAATCCAGCCATCTGATTGATCGAAATTGCCGTCATGGTTTTAGCCATTCCCGTAAATTAACGAAAAATGCAACGCCCATGTAATAGTTCGAGGGTAAAATTCAAGTTACTGCGAATAGTTCAGTCTTGCTTAAAAACTAGTTTGAGCGATCGCGGATACCATACATTGTGTGTGTGCGAAGAATTGGTCGCTAGACAGCAAGAACACCAGGAGGATAGGCCCTGCGTTTTATTATTAGCCGTAGATCTAGGTCTAGATAAAGATTGTGATTTTATTGCATGCGATAACGGTGATACAGGTATTGAAGATTGTATAATGAAAGTGTTTGAATTCATTTGGTGGATGAAAAGTTGAATTCTACGCCGTTTTGCGCGTCATATTGCAGCGCTGAATTTGGTGTGTTTGTCGCTAATTTCTGACAAATTTAGATAGCTTTCCTGATGGTATTTCATGCAAAATTTCTGTTATATTGATAATCACTGATTCTTGGCCTTACCTTTAACTTGTTTCTTGTCTGTTATAGTCATTTAATAGATGAATTACTTGAATTCTGAGCACATTTTAGTAACACAAAAAATCCAGCCCGTGCATAGTCCCACAAACGTATTTGTATGTACCTTGTGCCCTTACACTGTATGCTGTCTCGATAGCGTAAACAAACTTGATTACCATGATTGGTAAGTCCCACATGTATTCTATGACCCTTTTTGGAATATAAATGTATTAATGACTGCTTTAATAAAAGCAGTCAGTAATACTATACTATTTCATACTCTATGTATCAGTGTGGGACTCTATATGGAGAACAAACTATTCCATATTGTGTGACAATCACAGTCACAGTATGGAACTTTATGTGAAAACACTATTTCTATGTGAACACACTATCCCACACAGAGTAATATATTCTGAGAGTCTTTGTTAAAAAGATATACCACACTATGTAACACAGTGTGGGACTATTGGAAAACACTCTACCATGCTGTGTAACTTGGGTGAGACTCCATGTGTGAACACCGTCCCATACTGTGTCACACAGTGTGGAACTATGTATGAAGAAAAATATATGCCATGCTGTGTTTACTCTATGTGAACACGCTATCCCATTCTGTGTAATTATTGTAGGAGTCAATGTGAGAACACTATAGCACTCTATGTAACCCAGTATTACAGTATACAGTATTCTGTACTATGTAATACAGAATGGGACGACTGTGATATTCCCCACTATGGAACAGTATGTGAGACTCTATTTAAAAAACGATATTCCACACTTTGGAACTTTGTATCAAAATATATTTCACACTATATAATCATGCATGTAAAAAAGGTAAAACACAGAATGAAATGGTGTTTTCAGACATTCTCAAACTTTTTTTGTTTTTACACAATATGGAATAGTATCTTCACATAGTCTCACACTGTGTTACAGAGTGAGGAATTGAATTTTCACAAAGAGACTCATTACGTGAGTATGTTTAAGTCAAGCCTATCTATAATCATTTTTATCAGCTTTATCAGTGGACAATGGGTTTAACATGGACGGTTTGAGTGCAACTAAATGAAATTTAGTTTAAAGGTACTATGTCCCATTTGTAGGCCAAACAAATGAAAAAGTTAAATTCCAACTGGATTTGAAAGATGATACTAATTTAGAACTTCCTTAAAAAAGGTGGGGCTTGAAAATGTCTTCAAGTGGGAAAATAACGACGATTAGTTGTCAAATCGACTTTAGTGCTATAGAGCCCAAAAGTAATAGCCTTGATTTTCAGACAATTATTGTACCGAAAGGACATACGTTTTATGCTGCGCAAAGATTCAATCAGTTTAATCTTGGCCATCAAAAGAAGTGGGTTATTGATGTAGACAAATGCTCATGTACCCTTTACAACTCTTTTCATGTATGTTATTACCAAAGAAAAAAAAGCCAGTCACTCAATAGTGTCTGACAGTGAAGTCTAGCAAGTAAACGGGTTCGCTTGCATAATTTGAATATGAGGACACTGCTAACATTTAAATTTCACAGATAGGACATACATGACATATTCATAATTCCTGCAAAGTTCTACAGCATTTGAGGTTTGCTGCAAAAGGGACATAGTACCTTTAAACGCATCAATGCATAATTATCTTTTATCTATCACAATTTACTTTTATAATCTCGGGGAAAGTTCGGCTTTTTACTAAATATATCTTCTCTATTTTGATTCAGTTTTAAATATGTCTTTGTTTGATTGTAATTTGTAATGGTATACTAGCTATTTCTACAAAAGCCTATCTTTAAGTGGATGTAGCTACTGCTCATGTTATTGCCTACATGGGGGTTTTAACATTTATAAATCGGGCCGAAAATTTCGCAACGACTCAGCCAGCCGCTGAATAAGCGGGGGGAGGGGGAGGGGGGCATATGGAAACGTTGTATCATCTGCTCAATCTGACTTGCGTGCATAGAACAAATAAGCATTTTTCCATGAAAAAGTGAAGTTTTCTAAAATGTGCGTTTCTTTCCAGCATTGGGGCGCCCGGAAGTCACTCGGGTAACATTTCATAAAGTATAATATAAAAAGACCACATGCAAATTTTCTGTACTTTCGTCGGAAAAAATACATTTATCCAGCACAATGTCGTCTATTTTTGAGTTGAAGAATAACAAATAGCGAGTTTCAATCACACTTTGGCCGCTCTCGCAAGCTCTCACTCGTTTCAATGTGGTCTTCTGGTTTTAAACTTGTTTTGATTGATTGTATAATTATGTCGGAATAAAGGAAACAAAAAGGCCCGGCCAATAACTTATCAGCGTCTGAATTGACCTTTTGACCTTGAATTCCCTGATGCAAGCGCACCAATGAGGTCATCTTCGCTAAATCGGTGTCTTTTATCGTCAAATGCAACACTTTCACAATGTTTATACATCTTTTTTAATTATAAGTAAGATGTAATATATTTTTTCTGATATCACTGAAGTTTGGGGTTTTATTTAATGAGTAATTTTGAAATAAGAGCCATTTTACTGTTTTAATTTACTGGATCGTACTATTAAAGTCGCAGGGTAGAAAGATGCATTTCCAACCGCGCCAAATTTAATTTACGTTCCGACATTCTGTTAAATGGGTTCGTGTTGTTAAGAATCCACTGCTTTCTGCTCCAACAAACGTTCACATGCGGAGTCGTTTATCAACTAAATTATTCAAATTTATGGATGCTTCCTAGCTTCCCAGGTGTTTGTGTTGCTGTTGAAGCATTTTATTCACCTGCTATCATTCTTTGTACTCCAATTGCCAGAACGCAAATTTCATTTTGGTTTTATAGTTTCATCGGAGTCATTTATCAACTATATGTATTCAAATTTATGAATGCTTCCTCCCCAGGTGTTTGTGATGTTTAATGCATTTCATTCACATGTTATTATTCTTTGTACTCCAATTGTTAGAATACAAAATGCATTTTGGTTTTATAGTTTAATACAATAAGTAAGTCAATAAAAGAGTATGTTCTGCACAATAAAAACAATGTGTGTCCCTATTGTACAATGTGATGTGTCCCCTCATTTTGTAATAGTTAATTTACCCATTTACATAATGGAACTACCTGCCCGATGAAGCCAGTGGCATGTGACCCCTGAGCACTCAACACCGTGTGGGAGTCAGTTTGTGGTCAAATTCTTTTATGAGACAAATACCAGCAAACGTTTCCATATGGGGGGGGGGGGGGGGGGGGGGGGTAAGAGGACACTTCTTTTTTTTTTTGGTCTCGAAATTTGAAATTTGACATTTTGCTCCGTTAGGGGGGGGGGGTTAGGTCACCTCTTTTAGGTCAGCCATGGGGATAATTGCTTTTTTTTTTAATAATTAAAAAAAAAATCGAAAGGGGGGGTTTAGGGGGGTTATGGGGGGTTTACACACATAAAAATACCAAAGGGGGGTTAACCCCCCCCCCCCCCCCCCCCCCCCCCTCCCTGTGTACGCGCTTGGGACTGACAGTTCAGTCGCAAGCTGCCTTCAGTCTACACACACATACATACAGTACACACAGTGCTATTGCGCTGTGTCAACCGTGCCGGGACTTTGGCTGAGTGAGGTAGGGTCGAAGAGTATGGGGGCCAAGCGGTTCCATGACACATGCTCCGCCGACGATTGCTCCGCCGACATTTACTCCGCAAAACGCGACAATTGCTCCGCGACATTTGCTCCGCGACATTTGCTCCGACGTCAAATGCTCCGCCGACAGGTGCTCCGCCGACAGTTGCTCCGCCGACAGTTGCTCCGCCGACAATTGCTCCGCCGACAGATGCTCCGCCGACAATTGCTCCTCCGACAATTGCTCCGCCGACAATTGCTCCGCCGTCAATTGCTCCGCAAAACGCTACAATTGCTCCGCCGACATTTGCTCCGCCGACATTTGCTCCGCCTGAAGCGACACTTGCTCCGCCGACATTTGCTCCGCCGACATTTGCTCCGCCGACATTTGCTCCGCCGACATTTGCTCCGCCGTCAATTGCTCCGCCGACAATTGCTCCGCCTGAAGCGACAATTGCTCCGGTGACATATGCTCCGCCGACAATTGCTCCGACAACATTTGCTCCGCCGACAATTGCTCCGCCGACAATTGCTCCGTCGACAATTGCTCCGCCGACAATTGCTCCGCCTGAAGCGACAATTAATTGCTCCGGTGACATTTGCTCCGCCGACAATTGCTCCGACGACATTTGCTCCGCATGAAGCGACACTTGCTCCGGTGACATTTGCTCCGACGACATTTGCTCCGCCCAAAAAGTGTCCCATTAAATACAAATGCTACTAGTACTACGACAAATGCTTCGCCGACAATATTTTTTTTTCACGGGTTGTTTTTGTTTCTTTCTTTTTTTCTTAATTTTTTGAATGCATTTCATGACATTATGTAAATGAAATGAAATGAATGAATGTTGATAATGTGGGAGGAAAAAGCAGTTGCCTAAAAGTCATTTCGAATATACTGAAATAACTTTCCATCTATCACTGTACGTCCCACATAATGTACACTAAACACTCATTACATGTCATGGGAAGTTTTTTTTTTTTAAAGTAGAGCAGCAAGCCACATTCCCCAATACGCGCATACCTCCTAGTTAATTTTAAACAGCTCATCAATATGTAAGACCTGAAATTACCTCAATGAAAGAAGACTAATAACATGAGAGGAAAGAAAAGAGCAAATAAGACAACCGTTTTTTGCTATTCCCCATAATGTTTGATTTAAAAAATAAAAAATAAAATTATAGCTCCTTACGCAAGTTCTCCGGCGAAAGATAATTACTCCGCTCAAAATCTGTTTCATGTATTACTCATTAGCTGATCCAAAGCTCAAGGCTATCTCTCTCTCTCTCTCTCTTTCTCTCTCTCCCATGCTCCTCCTTTTCCTGTTTACACCGTTTTCTTGTCTTCTTTGCTCTTTTCTTTCCTCTCATGCTATTAGTCTTCTTTCATTTCCATCACTTCTTCTCTGCTCCCCCTCTCGAGTTCTATTTCTCTCGTGAAATTGAAACGTAAAGTAATACAATCATGTAGTACATTCTTGTTTAGAATAATATTTTCAATAATATCCAGTCCATTTTCTAAAGGTTTCTTTCCTTTAGTTAAGTGTATGTAGCTTTAATATATATATGTTAGTGTGCAAAACACTCCGTTTCATTCGAGTACTTTGTTTTCACTAAATAATTTAAGGGACTCACGAAGCCACCGGAAGAAGAGCAATTGGCTTATCATGAAGAACTAACATCAAACTGCAACAAAATGATTTGTATAAATGTGAATAAGCAGAAAGGCTGCCATCTCATTTTCCCGTCTGAATGGGTTCTCTTCCTTACGTATATAAGTGCCCTTATTTTCTAAACTTTTTTTTTATATTTGTGTGTTTATTAAATTTTCAATCATATAAAAATTACATATTTACAAGTCATTGGTAATAATTAGACAAACAAAAAAAACAATATGTATAAGAACAACTAACAATAATGAAAGGACAAGAAAGTTATAAAAAAAAAAAAACATTATAGTAAAAAAAAATACACTGTACACATATAAATCATAGTTTGAACTCCAGTGCATAAAGGGGATTAGGGGGCACAGGAATAAAAGTTAAATCAACATGAGTATCATAAGTCAAATCGCCATTTCTTAAAATGCGAAACAAGCTTGTTCCTTTTTTTCGCTGAGAAATATTCAATATCTTTTTGTTTCTTTATAAAACTCTTAAAAAGATCAACACTTGGTAAATCCCCCTTACTTATTTTCTAAACTTCCATGATGACCTATTACATTGTAGTAATGCTTTACCTAGTAAGATGCATTGATCGAGGTAATTTCAGGTATTACATATTGATGAGCTACTTGAAATTAACTAGGAGGTATGCGCGTATTGGGGAATGTGGCTTGCTGCTCTACTTTTTTTTAAAAACTTCCCACGACATGTAATGAGTGTTTAGTATACATTATATGGGACGTACAGTGATAGATGGAAAGTTATTTCAGTATATTCGAAATGACTTTTAGGTAACTCCTTTTTCCTCCCACTTCATCAACATTCATTCATTTCATTTCATCTACGTTATTTCAAGAAATGCATTCAGAAAATGAAGAAGAAAAAAAGAAACGAAAAAAATAGGTGTAAAGAAAATATTGTCGGCGAAGCATTTGTCGTAGTACTAGTAGCATTTGTAGTTTATGGGACACTTTTTGGGCGGAGCAAATGTCGGCGGAGCAATTGTCGCTTCAGGCGGAGCAATTGTCGGCGGAGCAATTGTCGGCGGAGCAAATGTCGGTGAAGCAAATGTCGGCGGAGCAAATGTCGGCGGAGCAATTGTCGCTTCAGGCGGAGCAATTGTCGGCGGAGCAATTGTCGGCGGAGCAAATGTCGGCGGAGCAATTGTCGCTTCAGGCGGAGCAAATGTCGGCGGAGCAATTGTCGCTTCAGGCGGAGCAATTGTCGGCGGAGCAATTGTCGGCGGAGCAAATGTCGGCGGAGCAAGTGTCGCTTCAGGCGGAGCAAATGTCGGCGGAGCAAATGTCGGCGGAGCAATTGTCGCGTTTTGCGGAGCAATAGACGGCGGAGCAATTGTCGGCGGAGCAATTGTCGGCGGAGCAATTGTCGGCGGAGCATCTGTCGGCGGAGCAATTGTCGGCGGAGCAACTGTCGGCGGAGCAACTGTCGGCGGAGCAACTGTCGGCGGAGCATTTGACGTCGGAGCAAATGTCGCGGAGCAAATGTCGCGGAGCAATTGTCGCGTTTTGCGGAGTAAATGTCGGCGGAGCAATCGTCGGCGGAGCATGTGTCGGGTTACCGTATTGTCTAATCAATTCATACGTTACTGACGTTAGATGTCAAATGAGTGAACAACTAAATTTCGCAATGTGCAGTCATCTACCGCAGGCTCTATTATGTAAAAGATATTTCACAATTTATATTGGAGATTTATGATTTCATTTTTTTTAATACACTTCAGTAAGATAAGTTCGCAATGAATTTCAACGAGTTACATTTGCATTACAATGTCTTGATCAGAATTCTGATTGAATACATTAAAGGTACTATGTCCCATTTACAGGCCAAAACAAATGAAAAGGTTAAATTCCAACGGCATTTGAAAGGCAATACTAATTTAGAACTTCCCTAAAAAAAAAGGGGGGGCTTGAAAATGTATTTAAGTGGGAAAATAACGACTTTTAGTTGTCGAATCGACTTATGAACTATAGAGCCAGTAAGTAATAGTCTGATTTTTCAGACCATTGTACCGAATGGTCGTACGTTTTATGCTGTGCAAAGATTCAATCAGTTTAATTTTGGCCATTATAAGAAGTGGATTATTGATGTAGACAAATGGTCATGTACCCTTTACAGCTCATGTTATGTATGTTATTACCAAAGATGAAAAAAGCCAGTCAGTCACTCAATAGTGTCTGACAGTGAAGTCTAGCAAGGAAACGGGTTTCCTTGCATAATTTGAATATTAGGACACTGCTCAAGTTTAAATTTCACAGATAGGATATACATAACATATTCATAATTCCTGCAAAGTTCTACAGAATTTGATGTTGGCTGCAAAAGGGACATAGTATCTTTAAGTTGCTTCTTGTTTTGATAGTTGTTGTCCGACTTAGCAACACATTGAAATGCCGTACTATGACCTGTTTGTATTAACTTGTTGTACTTTATCATCATATTGTGGGGGGGGGGGCAAAAAAACGAAAACAAAAGATAATTCTTCAATTTTTTCATACATTCGAATGCGTAACGAAATTTACTTCAAAAAATGAATCTCGCTCCTGGGTGGGCTCGAACCACCAACCTTTCGGTTAACAGCCGAACGCGCTAGCCAATTGCGCCACAGAAGCTTCGATGCAACGAGTTAAGGGTTAATATAAATTGTCTTTTCAACAGGCACCGATTATTGAGCGAGCTGAGAAGAAGAAAAATTGTTGATCCAAAGTGGAATATTTTTGTACTCTAAATTAATTGAACAGCTGGTTCAATCTATAAACAAGAATGAATATAAAATTTAAATAATAACTAATAAAGAATTTTCATGAATTAACCCAATGCAATTTCAATAGTCATGTTCATCACTTAATGGAATGGGTGGATGCTACAGTTACGTAATGCAATCGTTAAAACCATGGAAACAGGGTATTGATATTGCCCAGAGGGGGGGGGGGAGGGGGGTAATCCCCCTCAAATTTTTGCGCGTGTAAAAAAAAAAAAAAAAATTGTGTGTGCCGAAGGGTGAACAAAAAAACGGACCTTCAGTTTTCAGTTACCAAAATAAGAAACAATTACAACAAAAAATACATTTAAATAATAACAAAATTCATTGCGTTGGCCGGGAATCGAACCCGGGTCAATTGCTTGGAAGGCAACTATGCTAACCACTATACCACCAACGCTCCCTCTTTTACCCACCTTCACATTTAGAAAGTTAAATTGTGGCAAAAAGCAACGATTCTGTTTGTTTGTTTTTTATGGTAACGTGAGAGTGATGATCAAGTTCAGAATAGACATGTTTTTATGTTTTAGGTAGGCCTATAATAGTTCGAATGAGAAAATAAAGTAGAGAGACAGAGGGATAAAGAGCGATAGCGAACGACCCAAAACGGAAAGATATACAGAGAGGGAGGGAGAGAACGAGAGAGAACAAGAGAGAGAGAGGGAGAGAGAGAGAGAGAGAGAGAGAGAGAGAGAAAGTAGGTGAAAATGTTTGTAATTATTATTTTTGTGAATAATGTCTGTATTATCGTTTGATAAGTTGTTATTTAAGCAGAACCTACACAAATAAAAGGTTTGCGTTGACCGGGAATCGAACCCGGGTCAATTGCTTGGAAGGCAACTATGCTAACCACTATATCACCAACGCTTATCTTGATGTATTTCATGTATAGTCAAGTTTAAGTAAAACACTGTCAAGATAAATTTGCAGGGTACCTATCAGCGCCCACCCCCCCCCCCCCACCCCTAGGATTTTCATCACCCCCTCTCCGACTAATTTTTTTTTCGCTCCTATTCTGGTGAGAAAGTCTCTAGGCTCTTTACTCACCCACACCCTCACCCACACCCCCTCCCACAATCTGTAAGGACGGTCCTGGTTAAATGCAGTAGCTGGAAGGTTGGAAGGGAACATCGTGGCCTTTCAAGCCACATCGACATAGTAGCCACGTAGTCATGGTATTGTACTAAGTTTGGTGAAACAGGGTCACCGAAAAGGCCTCCAACAATGATGACCTGACCTATGGGCTACCGTTCCCCGGTTACACACAGTGTACTATCTAGGATTGAAAATCCATCTTCCCATTCTTTCTTTTTCCTTTTTTCTTTCTTTTGAGTAAATATCAAAGAAATAATTTTATGAAATAAAGATGAGAAGAATGAATAACATTATTAAAAAATACATAAAAAAGAAGAAACGCTCCTGGGTGGGCTTGAACTACCAACCTTTCGGTTAACAGCCGAACGCGCTAATTCGTCGCTGTTTTCACGAAGTGACGGTAGTGAAAAAAAATTGCATTCACTTTGCGTTACGATTTTCCTCATTACCGTCACTTCGTGAAAATATTGCGCCACAGAAGCTTCGTTATACAGGCATATACAGGGAGTGAGGGAGGGAGGGAGAGAGGGAGGGAGGGAGTGAGGGAGATAGGGAGATATAGAGAGAGAGATATATATATATAGAGAGAGAGAGAGAGAGGGGGAGAGGGGGAGAGAGAGAAAATTGTGATTATCATTTTTGTGAATATTTTCTGTAATCATCGTTTGATAAGTTGCAAGCAGAATCTACAAAAATAAAAGATTGCGTTGGCCGGGAATCGAACCCGGGTCAATTGCTTGGAAGGCAACTATGCTAACCACTATACCACCAACGCTTGTCGACATCCCGATGATTTTCTAAAGGATTTTGTCAAATGTCGACATTTATGTGAGTCTGCTGTAACTAAGGAAACTGGCATTATCTGACGCTTAACGCTTTTTTCTTTCTTTCATTACATCCATTACTTTCCAACAACTGACTGAAATACCCGTTTGATCGAATTGTTTGAAGGAAGGGGGTGAGAAATAGAAAGAAATGGGAGAATGGAGAGACAGGGTGAGAGATGAAGATATATTCATAGATGAAAGGGTGAAAGAAACAGTGTAATAACGGAAAAGTTTGATACGAGATAAGATATAGGGACAGAAGAGAGTACAAATATTGATACAAGAAATAAGAAAGAGGTGAGAAATAGAGGTGACAAATAGGGGCAATGATACTGGAAAGAAAAAGAGCTTAGGGAAAGTGAGAGAAATATCGAGATCATAGGGAGAGATGAGAGATGGAAAATGAGCTGAAAATTATAAAGAAAGAGAAAAGGTGGAATAATAGCGATCATAGGGAGAGATGAGAGAGGGGGAATGAGCTGAAAATTATAAAGAAAGAGAAAAGGTGGAATAATAGAGAGCTAAGGAGGAGCGAGCGAAGAAAAAGAGAGAGAGAGAGAGGGGGGGGAACAGATGGACACAGAAAAAGAAACGACGGAACGGAGAGGGAAATGGCGAAATACGTTGCTTTGCAAAGTTATTTTTGTCGATCGTCTGAAAAAAGAATTTTGTCCTTGGAAATAAGTGAAAATATACTTAGGCTTAAAAATATATAATGTAAAATATAATTTTTTTATCAAATTATTTGGGTATTCAGTTCCAGGAGGTATCGCTGTTTTCACGAAGTGACGGTAGTGAAAAAAAATAGCATTCACTATGCGTTATGATTTTCCTCACTACCGTCACTTCGTGAAAACAAGGACGAACTGCTCTTCAGATTGAAAGCAATGATTTGTTTCTTAATCCGTCTTCCCGCCTCCCTTTGAAGAGGTGTGAACGGTTATCGAGCCATAATTGGTCGAGAGTTCGGCCGTGAAAAGATCAAAGTCCAGTCTGTTGTATAAGCCGCTCTCATATAAACATTGCGTCTTGAACTGATGACGTAAAAAAGAATACGGTGACGTAACAAAGAACTTACCGAAGTACATGCCACTCCCAGTCAAATGGCTTATTACGTAATCTGAACATGATGTTTTTTGGAAAATACAATAGGATATCGAGTTAATTTTTCGAAAATAGACACAATCGTGTTTTGAGATAAAACACTTTCATACTTCAAACGTTCGAGTATTGCGACATTTCAAGAAATGTAATTAATGAGCCTCACATGTCGACATGAATATTAATGATAAACATGCACGTTCACTTTTTTTTTCTCAAAATATTTAACCTTCTTTGTTTATACACATATTACTCGAATAACGCAAATGTGTGTATCATGCATGTAGTTTGTTTTCCAAAACATAGAGGATGTGTGAAGACAATGAGAAACGGTAAGAAAACGATATTCAAAAGTAAAGAAAACAATTCGAGACAAAACTAGTGATAGCTAGACTGAATTTGAGCTTTCACTAAATGGAATAACAATATATTAGATATCCCTTTCTTGTGTATGTCAGAAACCCCCAATTATAATAATTATTCACTTTGTTTGCATTATTTTACAACCAGTATTGAAAAGTAGAGTAGAGAAAAGGTCGTTCAACACTGTCAATAAAAGTTATTCCGCTTAATCCTACAACACCAATAATATTATTGTGAACAAAAACCTATTGACGCGTCACTATTCTAAAAAAGAATGAACGCCGATAATACCAAACAACACTAACTGGACGTTTTCTCAAGCTGTGATTGTTCGAGAGTTTGTCGGCTGACTAGAAAGTAAATTATTACGACGCTATTTGTCAAGCCAATTTAAATTGGCCACTCGTTGGTGACGTAACAATGGCATTCATTCTATTGCAGGTGCCTTGCATCGCGGATCTCGGTCAAAGGCAGAAATACCGACGTGAATATGATTAAGCGAGAAGAAAAATATGGAATTCTTTTGCTAAATAAGAGTCTGATTTTTTTCTTCTCAAATAAATCGCATTTCAAGCAAAAAAACTAGATGAGAGTTTTTTGACGAGCACCATTATAAGATGAAAGCAGACAATTATATTTACTAATAAATGAGCATAGAATTGCAACAATGAATCTCGATTCATCGACTTTTCTTCACCTATTTCCAAACGTTATCTTTTTTTTTTTTTTTGGGGGGGGGGTTATATACTCGATGAATTCTATCCATCTCAGATCCATGTATTTGATCAATCTTGTTCATTGTAACTTTTTATTATTATTTGCGACACGAGAAATAATATGGAACTGGTTTTTCTCTGTAAAGTTCCACAAAAACGCGTAAATTTTCCTGGCTCGCAGTTATGCCCAAAACTAATCTAAGGTCTAATTAGTATGATGCAGTCACAAAACAAGAAAAACCAATGAAATAAAAACAAACGTGAAAAAACAAAATTATACCGCACTTGTTTGTAATAAGCCTCGAAGTGTAATATACAATAAGTCTGGTTAAGAGGAAGAACCGATCCTAATGTAATATCTGTACCACTATACATCACTATCATTATAATCAGATTAGGCCTATAAGATATTGAATAGGAACTTTATTTTGGACGTAAGGATAATGAAGAACAAATGTCATCGAATAAAATTACTGGCAAGTTTTATATTCAACTGTTATCTCTCATTGACATTCTGTCTACGTTGCGCGATAATTTTTTTTGGGGAATACGATTGTACACTTTAGATTGTCATGTTGGGCAAACCCGAATGAAAACTCTACTGTGATCAGACTGGATTTGAATTAATATCTCTAAAAATAAGAATATCACAAGGGCTATTGAACGTTCACCAGCACGTTACATAATAAGATTTCGTTCCGTAACAAAGTATTTAATTACACTCCTCACAACAGTGTAATCCACGATATAGATTATTGAAAGAGAGAGGCACTTTAGAAGCTATTGTTTCGCGCGTTGATAGTTGGCGGTGACAAAAGACTGACATTTCTATAGCGATAATTAGTTCTCCTCTCTGATTGGTCCGTTTCAGCAGCCTGTCATCACGCGGCACCTACTGGGCAAACTCTCGACCAATCACTGACTGCAATAGATTACCGAGTATGAATGTAATCAAATAAATACAAGGTAAAAGTGACACAAATACCATTCTGACTCTTGACTGCTGATCGAGGAAGGCATATTTACCGGTTCATCTCTTTTGAAAATCTTTGGAAAATACTTTTGTTTGTACTACGATAAGGATCTCACTTATAGCCTACATGGAGTAAGTATTGAATTTGTCATTTTTCACCATACCTTTTATATTTCCAACACACTAAATATTCTCGCGGTCAAAACAGAATGACACAGCTTGACATGGTCAGGATATTTATTTTTTTGTTGAAACACATGTCACATTTACTATGTAAAAGCAAGTTTTGTTTGTGATCGAATTTGTTGTTTTTCCTTAAGAAAGTAATTCTTGTTAGAATTATTGGTAATCCAGAACTAAAGTTAAATGAATTTCTCTGAATCATAGTCTAATGCTTATTCTCTCCTCTTTTTCCTTTCAGGTCGACTCCTTTCCTCACCAACCCTTTGCGGGCCACTCTACCCGTCCTCTTACCGATGGCCCGGAGTGCCGCCATGCCCATCCCTGTCAAGATACACGAGCCCGACTTCAACAAGGCCATCGCCTCCGTCATCTGGGCTCGACATCGTCGACAACCAACCTCGAGCATCTTTAACTGCCATGTCTCGAACTGTCCCCTATGCCAGACTACAAGAGCTCCTGATAGACCTTCGGTGGAGGTCAAGAGGAGGTCACAACCGCAACAGGTGAAGGCGTCATCAACTGATCAACCCTCAGTCGTCAACTGGTTGTTACCGTCATCGACACCAACGCCGAGCCTCGTAGCGGATCGTAAGAGAGCTTCGTCACGGACGCCATCCCCGACGAGGAAGCGATTCGCCCCGTCACCTCCGCCCGTTCACCGCTTCAAGTGTCGATCATGTCCCAAGTCGTTCGCCAAGAAGACACATCTTCGCATCCATCGCCGGATTCACAACGGACGTCATGTTTACTGCTGTCAGTACTGCCCGATGGTCTTAGCTTGTCCGTCTCAATTGATCAGGCATCGTCGCGTTCACACCGGAGAGCGGCCGTATCGATGTTCGTTCGAGGGATGTGAAAGAGACTTCACGTGCCGCAGCAGCCTCAACAGACACTACAAGATGCATTTCCCGGTGGCAGGCTTGAGAGGATAAGGATTATTTCGTGCAATTCAAGTTCTTATGAGATGATGCTCCATGTTTGGGCAGTATATACAATTTGTTTATGTTTCATGAATCTGAATAAATGCGTTTTCAAATTTAAATACTCGACTTATTGTGTGTTTTTGTTTGTCGAAATTAACACCAAATGAGAGGGAAAGAAGAAAGATGTTAAATGACACCTTAAAAATAGGCACGGTCGATACTTTCGAAAAATCAAAGACAATTTCAATAGCCTTCTACATCATCAGAAATGTGGGAACAATGAGAGAGAGAGAGAGAGAGAGAGAGAGAGAAACAGACAGAAAGAAAGGTAGTCAGGCCTACAACAAAGTGTGTAAGCTTCTTAGGTGATAATATTACTATTTAACTAATTTGTTGATTACTTTTCTTAAGAATATTCTGCTTCCACAAATGAAAAAAAGAAGAAAAAGTTACATGTGCGTTGGCCGGGAATCGAACCCGGATCAATTGCTTGGAAGGCAACTATGCTAACCATTATACCACCAACGCTTTACACAGTATCTGAGGGATTTCGTTGACCCATGTTCTTTTTTTGTGTCAGTAGCGGGGATTCTGACGTTTCCAAGGTAACGAGGACCTATGACTAGATTAACCCTTTCTTTACAAACTGCAACTCGGGTTTTAAAAAAAAAGTGTGGAGTCGATGGCAATTAAGAAAATGGAGGGAGGGGCATGGTAATACAAACACACCCCCAAACAAAAACAGCGAGCAAAAATCTCATATTACTCTCAAAGACATCTAAACAAACGCAAATGTTTTGTATAAATGGTAACATAAGATTAGAAACAGCTGACTGTGAGCTAAATTATAGAAAAGAGCATATAATATAAGCCTTTTTTATCCATTGTACGTAATACATTATTGTTGAGAAAATAATCTTATTTAGGACAATATTATTGGCTAAATTATGTATTCTTCTAAATGCTTTCTACCTCTTCTTTAAATTTCTTTATACCAAGCTCACAAACCCCCTGTTGGCAATGAATTGATGTATTTTGTATATAATTTCATATTGAGGATTCACAACACTATATCGTTATCATTTAAGACTGGAAATAATATACCTGTAGTGCCATGTAAATAATCGACAATGGTATCCTAATTCATTAAAAAATAATACATCTCATGTGTCTTGGTGTCAGGCATTAAAAGACCATTTACTTGAGCGCAGTTTAGCATAAGTTTATTCTAAGTGTATTAAATGCCACGTCAACCAGGTTGCCACGTAAGCCACGGAAGCCGTCGAATCCCGGTATCCGAGCACCAGCATCAAATACAACAGTATGGGGCAAAACTATACTGACGGTGAAGTTCTTTCCATCTCTCCCTTTTTGTATCTCTCTCTCTCTCTCTCTCTCTCTCTCTCTCTCTCTCTCTCTCTCTCTCTCTCTCTCTCTCTCACACTCTTTCTCTCTCTCTCTCCCTCTCTCTCTCTCTCTCTCTCTCTCTCTCTCTCTCTATCCTCTCTTCTCATTACTCTTCTCTATACATCTCTCAAGTTCCCTGTCATCTTCTATATTCTCTCTCTTTCTCTATTTTTCTTCTCTCGCTCCTCCTTCTTTCGCGTCACCCCTCTTCCTTTTCTTGATCATTTCCTCCCCACTGTTCTCTCTCTCTCTGTTTTTTTTATCTTTCACGATGATCACGACATTTCTCTCACTATTTCTTAGTTCTCCTTTTTTCCCTTTCCTTTTATTTCCAATTATATTGCCCCTATTTCCCACCTTTCTTCACCTCTCTCTTATTTCTTGGATTCTCTCCATGTCTCCCTCTCTTTTCTCTGTCTCTGTCTCTGTCTCTGTCTCTGTCTCTCTCACTTACTCATTCTTTCTCCCTGTCTCTCTCTCTCTCAGGATTCCCTCTCTTTCTTTCCCCTCTCTTTCTCTCTCCATCTATAAATCCATTCTCACTCTCCTCATTTCTCTTGCTCTTCTCTTTCCATTTCTCTCTTATTTCTTATATCAATAACAAAATTAGAAATAACATATACATTTTAAATTCTAAGTGTGTTTCCATGGACAGTATTCTTATCCCCGACGATCGACAACAAAACAGAGAGGGAGGTTTATGTAATGAAAGAGAGAGAGAGAGAGGGAGATAGAGGGAGATAGAGAGAAACAGATGGACAGAGACAAAAAAGGGAGAAACGGAGAGGGATATGGCAAAATACATTGCTTTGCAAAGGTTTTGTTGTCGATCGTCTTGGATAAGAATACTGTCCGTATATAGGCCTCAGTGAAAATAAACTTAGAATTTTAGATATGTAAGTTATATTAATTTTTTCTGTTATCAATTTATTGGGATATTTAGTTTAAGGAGCTATCTGAGTTCGGTATTTTTAACAGCAGCTCATCAGATTGAAAGCAATGATTTGTTTCTTCATCCGTTTTCCCGCCTCCCTTTGTTGAGGTGTGAACGGTTATCGAGCAATGATTGGTCGAAAGTTCGTCCATGAAAAGATCAAAGTCTAGTCTATTGTATCAGCCGCTCTCACATTGCGCCTTGCATTGATGACGTAACAAAGAACACGGTGACGTAACAAAGAACTTACCGAAGTACATGCCACCGACAGTGCAGAATGCGTCTTCAATAACTGTTTCAATTTAATGAACGAAAACGTTTGAAAAAGTCGGTGATATACTTGAATCTGCTTTTATTTATTTATCATCGAAGTCGTGAATTTTTGTGGGTATATTAATGTTAGCTACATTGTATGACATATTAGTTAATTGATACTAAAAGTGAAAAATGAATCATGAACAAAAATATATCTGCAAGAAATGATACCATCATAAAATCCACACAAAAATCAGACAGACAAAATATAATCAACAACCAAAATGATAATCTCTTTGTAAAGAGATGGTTGTTAATATATAAATTAGCTTTTTTGTTGTTGTTGTTGTTATTTTCTTTTCAATTTTGTTGTAGTGCCGGCTAGAAACAAACATTCCCAGCTTTGTGAAATAAAAAACATAATTTTATCAGCGTATGTCATTTTTGTGATAAATATCTACAGGGAGCATTTCTTTAATTTAATTGCATCTTGAAATATCTTTTGAACACGATCGCAACTCCTTTAACTTTAGGTAATTTAATTTCAATAGAATTATTCAAATGGCTTATTTCGTTATCTGAACTTAAAGCTCATATTCAGTCTAGCTAGCACTAGTTTTGTTTCGAATTGTTTCCTTTTCTTTTAAATATATCGTTTTCTTAAGATTTGTAATTGTTTTCACACATTTTCTCTGCTTTGGAAAACAAACTGCACGTCTGATGTACCGTTCGCGTAACTCGAGCAACAAGTGTCAAACTAAGAAAAATTTAAAAGGGTATTTTGAGACATATTAAATGAACGTGCATAGTTATCATTAATATTCATGGCGACATATGTATAGATCATTAATTACGTTTCTTGAAATGTCACAATTAACGAACGTTTTGAAGTATGTGTATGTTTCATCTCAAAACACGATCGCGACTATTTTCGAAAAATCAACTCAATACCCTATTCTATTTGTCATAACCGTAGTCACTGAATAGAATAACAATAAATTACATATCCCTTTCTTGTGTATATCAGAAACCTCCAATTATACAAACTATTCACTTTGTTTGCATTATTTTACAACAAATTAGTATGGTAGAGAAAAGTTCGTTCAACCCTGTAAATAAAACGTTATTCCGCTTAATCCTACAACACCAATCGTGATCAAAAAATATTGACCCGTCACTAACTGATCGTTTACTCAAGCTGTGATTGGTCGAAAGTTTGTCGGCTGACTACAAAGTAAATTCTATTATGACGGTATAGGTCAGCCGCTTGAAATTGACCATTCATTAGTGACGTAACAATGGCATAAATTGATTGCAGGTGCCCCGCACCGCGGCTCTCGGTCAAAGGCTGAAACGTCAACGAGAATATAATCAAGCGATATACCCATCTGAAGAAAATCAGGGAATCTTTTGCTAAATAAGAATCTGATTTTTGTTCTTCTTCGTAACCCAAGTTTTTCAAATAAATCGCATTTCAAACAAAATAATCTCAATGAAAGTTTGTTCGACGTGCACCACTATAGATGAGTACAGAATTGCATCACTGAATCTTGATTCAACGATTTTCTTTCACCTATGTTCCAAAAGTTATTTTTTATTTTTTATTTATTTATTTATTTTTTTTTTTTTTTTTTTGGGGGGGGGGTTATATACTCGATGAATTGTATTTGTTTCAGCTTTAAGTATTTGGTCATTCTTGTTCATTGTTCCTTTTTATTATTATCTGTGACACGATAAATAAAACGTCACAGGTTTTTCTCGGTAACTACAACATCGTGTAAATTCTGCTGGCTGACAGTTATGTTAAAAACTCATCTAAAGTCTGATTGATATCATGTAGTCTCAACAACAAAATATCAATGAAAAAACAAAACAAAATCACAAATTTTCCCACACTTTATTTTGATCGTAAGAAAAATGAAAGAATAAATGTCATGGAATTACATTACTGGCATCTTGTATATTAAACTGTTTTCTCTCATTGACATTCTGTTTACGTCGCTTTAGATGTTCATGTTCGGCAAACCTGTCTGAAAACTTTACTGTGGTCAGATTTTAATTGAGATTTCTAAAATATAAGAATATTACAAAGAGTATTGAACGTTGACATAGCACGTTACATAATAATAATTCCTTCATGACAAAGTATTTAATGATAATCCGCGATCTTAGATCATTGAAAAGGAGAGGCACCTTCGAAGCTATTGTTTCGCGCGTTGATAGTGGGCGGCAACAAAAAAAATGAGATTTCTATAGCGATAATTAGTCCTCCTCTCTGATTGGTCTGTTTCAGCAGCCTGTCATCACGCGGCACCTGACCAATCACTGACTGAAATAGATTACGGAGTATGAATGTAATCAAATAAATACGAGGTAAAATTGACACAAATTACCATTCTGACTCTCGACTGCTAATCCAGGAAGGCACATTTACCGGTTCAACTCTTTCGAAAATACTCTTGTCACTGTTTTTCTCAGCATGGTGATCCCTGTCGAGTTACACGAGCCCGACTTCAGCAAGGCCATCGCCTCTGTCATCTGGGATCGACATCGTCGACAACCAACCTCGAACATCTTTAACTGCCATGTCTCGAACTGTCCCCTCTGCCGGGCTACAAGAGCTCTTGATAGACCTCCGGTGGAAGGCAAGAAGAGGTCACAACCGCAACAGGTGAAGGCGCCTGGAACTGATCAACCCTCAGTCGTCAACTGGTTGATACCCTCGTCGACACCCACGCCGAGCCTCGAAGCGGTTCGTAAGAGAGCTTCGTCACGGACATCATCCCCGCCGAGGAAGCGTTTCGCCACGTCACCTCCGCCTTCGCCCGATCACCGCTTCCAGTGTCGCTCATGCCCCGAGTCGTTCGCCAAGAAGATTCATCTTCGCATTCATCGCCGCGTTCACACCGGATATCATGTTTACTGCTGCCAGGACTGCCCGATGGTCTTCGATTGTCCGTCTTCGTTGACCAGGCATCGTCGCGTTCACACCGGAGAGCGGCCGTATCGATGTTCGTTCGGGAGATGTGAAAGAGACTTCACACGCCGTTGCGGCCTCAACAGACACTACAAGATGCATCTCCCGGAAGCAGACTTGAGAGCATAGCCACCTAGCTGACGAGTCTTTATTAATACTAGACTATATCAGAACTCATATTCTCTTAAATGTGATTATTGACGAACTCATGAAGATTAGATGCATGGGCAGAATATCCATTGTTTTATGTTTCATGAATCTGAATAAATTCGTTTTCAAATTTCAACACTCTTTTGTTTATTGTGTGTTTTTGTTTGTTGTTTTTAACACAAAATGAGAGGAGAAGAAGAAAAATAATCAGCGCGGTCGATTTCTTCGAAAATCAAAGGCAATTTCAATAGCCTTCTTTATAAATGTGGGGACAGTACAGTTACGTATTTGGATATTGAAAATGATCCTAGCGTTGATTTGTTGAAAGTTGTTCCATAGAATGTGAGAATACGAAGGGAGCGATATTTAGAAAGAGGAAGAAGAAATGGAAAGACAATTGAGAAAGATAAAATAGTTCGCATTACAGAGATGTATTACGGGAGGGAAATATGGACATTGAATAGCAAGAGAGCGCGAGAGAGATGTGATATTTTGAGGGGTATGATGGAGCGGCAGGGACATAGAACAAAAAGAGAAATACGACCTTGGAAAGAGAAACAGAATTGAGAAATAGAGAGAGAAACAGACATATGTAAAAGGAGTACCGCTACAAGAAAAGCTGTACGCTTCTTAGGTTATAAAACTATTGTTTAACGCATTTGCTTTTCTCAGGGAGATTCCTCCCATCTCCCTGTTATTCTTAAAAATATTCTACTTCCGCAAAAGAATCAAAAAGAATGAAAAATATATGTGCGTTGGCCGGGAATCGAACCCGGATCAATTGCTTGGAAGGCAACTATGCTAACCATTATACCACCAACGCTTTTCACGAAAATGAGAGGTATTGGTTGACCCATGGTCTTGTCTTGTGTCAGTACGTTTCCACGGTAACGGGAGACTTATAACTGCATTAACACTTTCCTCCCTATAACTGTAACTCGGGTTTATAAAAAACACCTTATAGTGTAATGGATGACAATAACGGATGAGGAGGGAGAAACGTGGTAATACAGACAACAAACAAACGAACAAACTAAAAACATCTAATAATGAAAACATTAAGCGAGCAAAAACAAAGGGTAGTAACTCTTAAATGCACACAAAGAAACAAATATTTTTCGTGCAATGTAAAGGGACACATACGCTTAAAATCAGAAAAACAATGCATGTGATGGAAGCTTTCCTTCTCCATTGTATGTATCGCGTTATTGTTGAGATGATAATCTTATTTAGGACATCTTGATTTTTAGGTTTCGTATTATTATTTTTCCTTAATTTGCATTTTCTTAATGCTTTTTCTCTCTTCTTTGAACCTGTTTACATCAAGCTCACAAACCCGTTGTTTGCAATGTACATATGTGTTATGTATATTATATTATTTCTTGGGGATTCACATGACGTACTATATCATTATCATTTAAGGCTGGGAATAATCTTCTTATCGTGTCATGTAAATAATTGGCAACGGTATTATATTCATTATACGAAAATACATTTCATGTGCCGATGTGTAAGACATTAAAACAATTTTTAACTTGGGTTCGATTTGGAGAGAGAATCCCCTAGCTGAATAAGTAAGTGTATTAAATGCCACGTCAACATGGTTGCCACATAAGCTAAGATAGCCGTCCAATCCCGTTTATATCCATGCCACAGCAATGCGGCCAAACTGACGATGAAATTCTTTCCACCTCTCCTTCTCTTTTCTCTGTCTCTCTTTCTCTCTCTATATATATCTCTCTCTCTCTCTCTCTCTCTCTCTCTCTCTCTCGTTGACTCTATCTCTTCTCTCTTCTTTCCCCTCTCTTTCTCTCTCCATCTATAAATCCCCTCTCCCTCTCCTCATTTCTCTTACTCTTCTATATCCATCTCTCTTTCCCTGTCATTTTCTATATTCTCTCTCTTTTTTGTGTTTATTCTCTCGCTCCCTTCTTAGCTCGCTAGAATCTCAGAGAGAGAGAAAGTTAAAGACAGGGATAGTTACTGAAAGAGAGAGGGAGAGAGATAGTTAAAGAGAGAGAGAGAGAGAGAGAGAGAGAGGAAGAGAGAGAAAGAGAGTTAAAGAGAGAGAGACAGAGAGAGACAGATGGACAAAGAAAAAGAAAGGACGGGACGGAGAGGGAGATGGCGAAATACATTGCTTTGAAAGTTATTTTTGTCGGTCGTCTGAGAAAAGAATTTTGTCCACGGAAAAAAGTAAAAATATACTTAGGCTTAAAAATATATATGTAATTCATAATTTTGTGTTAATTTAGTGGAATATTCGGTTCAATGAGTTATCTGAGTTCGGTATTTCAAACAACAGCTCTTCAGATTATAGGAATTACTTGTTTCTTCATCCCTCTTTCCGCCTCCCTTTGAAAAGGTGTGAACGGTTATCGAGCCATAATTGGTCGAGAGTTCGTCCGTGAAAAGTTCAAAGTCCAGTCTATTGTATCAGCCGCTCTCATATAAACCTTGCGTCTTGCACTGATGACGTAACAACGAATACGGTGACGTAACAAAGATCTTACCGAAATACATAACACAGCCAGTGCAGGAGACATCTTCAATTACTGTTTCAGTTTAATGAATGGAAACGTTTGAAAAGTGGGTGATATACTCATAGTATACTTGTCAAAGGAATCTGCTTTTGTTTATCATCGAAGTCTTGATTTTTTTTGGGTACGTTTATGTTATTTACATTTTATGACACATTAGTTACACTTGTTACTAAAAGTGAAAAATATATCATGAACAAACGTAGCTACCAAGAACGATATCATCCTAAAAAACACAAAAAACAAGCAGACAGACAAACAACAAAATAATCATATCAATTTTCAACAAACACATGATAAGATGGAGATTGCATACAAATTGATAAGCTGAGGTTTCACTAAATAGAATAACATCATTATTGAATATCCCTTTCTTATGTATGTCACAAACCCATTTTATTATCCACTTTATTTGCACAATTTTACAACCAGTATGGTGGAGAAAAGGTCGTTCAACCCTGTAAATAAAAAGCAAAGTTATTCCGCTTAATCCTGCAACACCAATTGTGATCAAAACTGGGCGTTTTCTCAAGCTGTGATTGGTCGAGAGTTTGTCGGCTAAATAGAGAGTGAATAAGCCAGTTTCGTAATGTAACCAAATTTAATGCATACGTCTTTGTGAAGTGCCTCAATACAAATTATTTCATTCACCTGATAAGAATAATAGTATTTCAATAGTCAGAATGCAACTGCATATATTAAGTGTTGCTAGGTAGGTCAAGCCATAGGGTGGTATTCCGGTAGCGCGTACTAAGTTAGCACGTGCTTAGTTAGTTCACACTTTTATGGAGTGCATGTTGTGAACTAATTTACCCTGAACAGATTATTTTAATCCTTCAATGAAAAGTGTCCAAAAATTTAATTTTGCAATGAAATGGGAAGAAAAAGATCATATGAGTATGAACTGAATTTCAACAAAGTCTTTGGTAGATTATCTTTGTCATGAATATTGAAGGAGGAAGATGAAACCTAGCATTCCATAGAAGTGTGAACTAAAATTGTTGCTTAGTCTGGACTTAGTCCCGGCTTAACTTATGAGAATACCACCCATAATGTTTGTCCAACCTGGCAACAACTTAATATATGCAGTTGCATTCTGACTATTGAAATACTATTATTCTTATCAGGTGAATGAAATAATTTGTATTGAGGCACTTCACAAAGACGTATGCATTAAATTTGGTTACATTACGAAACTGGCTTATTCTATTATGACGCCATTGGTCAAGCCGCTTTAAATTGACCATTCATTGGTGACGTAACAATGGCATATATCGATTGCTGGTGCCTTGCATCGCGGCTCTAGGTCAAAGTCAGAAATATCGACGTGAATACCCATAAGAAGAAAAACGTGGAATTCTTTTAGGAGTCTGATTTTTTTTCTTCGTAACCCAAGTTTCTCAAATAAATCTTATTTCATGCAAAATAAACTCGATGAGAGTCTTTGTGACGTGCACCACTATGAGATAAAAGCAAACAATAATATTAACCAATAAATAAGCACAGAATTGCAACACTGAATCTGGATTCATCGGTTTTTCTTCACCTATTTTCCAAAAGTGATTTGTTGGGTTATATACTTGATGAATTGTATCTATTTTAGCTTCATGTATTCGATCAATCTTGTCCATTGTATACCTTTTTATTAATATCTGCAACACGAGAAACAAAACGTCTCTGTAACTACAACATCGAGTAAATTGTGCTGGCTCGCAATTATGTTAACTTTGATTAATATGATGAAGTCTCAACAACAAAAAACAATGAAAAAACAAATCAAGAACACAACATTATACCGCATTTTTTGGTAATAAGCTCCGAAGCGTAATGTACAAAAAGTCTGGTAAAATGGACGAACCGATACAAATGTAATACCTGTACCATGATACATAAATATCTTTATAATCAGATTATAATATATTGGATAGTAACTTTATTTTGGTCGGATGGAAAATGAATGAACAAATGTCATCGAATTACATTACTGGCATCTTTTATATTAAACTCTCATTTTCATTCTGTCGACGTCGCGGTAATTTTGTTTTGGAATACGATTGTACACTTTATATTGTCATGTTGGGTAAACCTCCTTTCTTTGTGAATACTCTTCCCTCTTTTTGTATTTGTTTATTTTTGCAACCTCTCCACTATTGTACTCATGCCCAGAAAGTGTTACTTCTATGTATATTGCTGCCTCGGACATGTATTTCACTTTTTACCATTTATCTGCTTTTTGTTTAAATATATTCATTTTTGTATTTTTTGTATTTTTTGTATTTTTTTTTTGTTGGGGGAGGGGGTATCTTTTTTTTTACTTTATCAAATCTTGTAAATATTTGATTTTCATAGTTTGCTTTAATAAAATACCGTCACACACACACCAACAAGAAATGTTGGCCAAACCTGACTGAAAACTTTACTGTGATCAGATTTTAATTGAGATTACAAGGAGTATGGAACGTTCACCCTGCACGTTACATAATAATAGTTCCTTTCATGACAAAGTATTTAATGTTAATCCGCGATCATAGATCATTGGAAAAGAGAGGCACCTTTAGAAGCTATTGTTTCGCGCGTTGATAGTGGGCGGCGACGTCAAGACTGACATTTCTATAGCAATGATTAGTCCTCCTCTCTGATTGGTCCGTTTCAGCAGCCTTTAGTCACGCGGCACCTACAGGGCAAACTCTCGACCAATCACTGACTGATAGAGATTACCGAGTATGAATGTAATCAAATAAATACAAGGTTAAATTCACACTAATACCATTCTCACTCGAGGAAGGCGCATTTACCGGATCAACTCTTTGGAAAACCTTTGGAAAATATTTCCCGATAACCAGGAGTGCCGCCATGCCCATCTCCGTCGAGATACACGAGCCCGACTTCAACAAGGCCATCGCCTCCGTCATCTGGGCTCGACATCGTCGACAAACAACCTCGAGCATCTTTAACTGCCATGTCTCGAACTGTCCCCTCTGCAAGACTACAAGAGCTCATGATAGCCCTTCAGTGGAGGGCAAGAGGAGGTCACAACCGCAAGAGGTGAAATCGTCTGGAACTGATCAACCCTCAGTCGTCAACTGGTTGATACCGTCGTCGACACCAACGCCGAGCCTCGTAGCGGATCGTAAGAGAGCTTCGTCACGGTCATCATCCCCGCCGAGGAAGCGTTTCGCCACGTCGCCTCCGCCTTCGCCCGATCACCGTTTCCAGTGTCGATCATGCCCCAAGTCGTTCGCCAAGAAGACACATCTTCGCATTCACCGCCGGATTCACACCGGAAGTCAGGTTTACTGCTGCCAGGACTGCCCGATGCTCTTCGATTATCCGTCTTCGTTGGTCAGGCATCGTCGCGTTCACACCGGAGAGCGACCATATCGATGTTCGTTCGGGAGATGTGAAAGAGACTTCACACGCCTCAACAGACACTACAAGATGCATTTCCCGGAAGCAGACTTGAGAGCTTAGCCGCCTAGCTGACGAGTCTTTACAAGACTATATCAGAACTCATATTCTCAAAAATGCGATATAATTGCAGAACTCATGAGGATTAAATGCATGGGCAGAATATTCATTGTTTTATGTTTCATGAATCTGAATAAATTCGTTTTCAAATTTCAACACTCTCGCAACACAATTTGCGAGGAAAAAAAGAGGAAAAGAAACAATGTTAAATCTGGGATACACGGCCCTACGTGTTATCAGTGTCTGTGATATGGTGTAATATTGAAGCCCTAAAAAAATTGCGCTTCAAAATGATCTAGAAGTGCCTCAAAAAAGTGAAAATCGTTGAGTGACCGGTTTTACCATACTCGTTTTCCCCAATAGACTGTAGTGTAATGAAAACCGTCAGGCGAACGGTTTTCAAAATTTGTAATTCTAATCATAAATATCTTGATAATCAGACAGGCGATCGGCTTGTAAAAGTCATGGGGTTCCTGACTGACCTAAAGGTTTATAATTATCATTGCATCATCAGCTAAATCCATAATTTTGTTTCAGAATCTGAGACAAAGTTACCGGATCCCGGATTCAGTGCGGTCGATACTTTCGAAAAATCAAAGGCAATTTCAATAGCCATCTTTATAAATGTGGGGACAACCAAAGCTGTAGAGTGAAGACAGGTCATTATACTTTGCGAAAGGCTAAATAATGTACATTGATGAATATAATGTGAGAATATGAAGGTAGCGATATTTAAAAAGAGAATTGTGAATTATTGAGAAAGATAGAATAGTTA
>NW_022145604.1:22558383-22755632 GCF_000002235.5 Strongylocentrotus purpuratus
ACATGTCGCGTTGGCACCATCATCATATGCACACACACACTGCACACGTACACGTGCGCTAGCTTGCTGAACTGAGCTAGCGCTAGCGAGCTCGCTCGCAAGCTAGCCATGTGCGCACGATGTGGACCGTACCGCCATACACTGACCATACACACGTAGTTCGTATCGTACACGTACACACCCACGTACACAGCGCTTATCCATCGATCATAGTGAACACATTCACAAGTACAATCAGTCGGTATGTTACGAATGAAAGACTAGATGGAACTTCGACTGCGCGCAGTCGAAAATGATGCCTCCGTCATAGAGCAATTTTACAAACCAAAACAGAAGAAATTTTTCAAATTCAAGTTCAATTGTAATCCATTAACAGGTTTTCAGAATATTGTGATTACAAGCTATTTTTGCATACATAATGAGCCCATGACCTTTGACCTTATGAACCAAGAATCTACTCAGTTCATTGGCTCTGCAAGAAACATACATGACCTAAGTTGGCAGGAATCCATCAATCGGTTCTTGAGATAACGCGATCACGAGCTGTTTTTGCATACATAATGTGCCCTGTGATCTTTGAACTTTGACCTTGTGACCCCTACATCTAATCAGTTCATCGGCTCTGCAAGTAACATACATGACCTAAGTTTGGCAGCAATCCATCAATCGGTTCTTCAGATAACGCGATCACAAGCTCGTTTTGCATACATAATGAGCCCTGTGGCCTTTGACCTTTGACCTCGTGACCTCAAAATCTAATCAGTTTTTTGGCTTTGCAAGTAACATACATGACCTAAGTTTGGCAGCAATCCATCAATCGGTTCTTCAGATAATGCGATCACGAGCTCGTTTTGCATACATAATGAGCCCTGTGACCTTTGACCTTTGACCTCGTGACCCCAAAATCTAATCAGTTCATCGGCTCTACAAGATACATACATGACCAAAGTTTGGCAGGAATCCATCAACCAGTTCTTCAGATAACGCGATCACGAGCTCGTTTTGCATACATAATGAGCCCTGTGACCTTTGACCTTTGACCTCGTAACCCCAAAATCTAATCAGTTCATCGGCTCTACAAGATACATACATGACCAAAGTTTGGCAGGAATCCATCAACCAGTTCTTCAGATAACGCGATCACGAGAACGGGACGTACGTACGTACAGACGGACGGACAACCCGAAAACATAATGCCTCCGGCTACTTCGTAACGGAGGCATAAAAATACGAGAAGAAAATGGTTGAAATATCTCCATTTATTCACTTGTATAGTGAGAAAATACTATAGTTGTCCATAATTTTGATATTCCATGACTTTCCATGACTTTCCAATGGAAAAAATAATTTTCCATGACTTTCAAGGCCTTAAAAGCAATAAAGTAAAATTCCATGACTTTCCAGGTTTTCCATGACCCGTACGAACCCTGGAACATGTACTTTAAACTAAATACTCTAAGAATATCATGCAAAGAAAACATTTTTACCTCTGATGTGTTTCCACTCGTTCAGGTTTGGATCGTACTGTTCCACGGACTTCACGCTCCTCATCCCGTCGTACCCTCCGCAGGCGTACACCTGACTTCCGACCGTCGCCACGGCAACGCTACTCCTCGGCACCTTCATCTTGGCCACGTTCCGCCAGCTGTCCGTCTGGGGGTCGTAGCATTCGACGTCCCTCAGAGGGGTGGAGTCTGCCCCACCTATGGCATAGATGATGTTGTCCACAATGGCCACGCCCACACCACGCCTGGAATGTTTCATCGGCGGTATGGGGGACCAGTTGTTGATGGCGGGCTGGTAACGTTCGGCCGTGCAGAGGGTGTTTCGGCTTGGAGAGACTTCCCCTCCTGTGACAAACAAATTGAGAGTTTACAAACATTATCCAATGGGAGACTTAACAGGATGTAGTGGCACCAAGGAGACATACCCCGTCTGAAACAACTGGACGGACGCATCCAAAGCCCTGCAACCCGTCTCATTCTAAAACAACAACTGCAACAAATGTCTCACCAAATCGACTGCAATTGTCTGAAATAAGCCCCTGAGAACATTCTATTTCCTTGGAAATATTTTTACATATATGTAGCTGCACTGAACCATGGATATAATGACTGAACATAACAATTTGGGCACTGTCTGAGAGAATTAAATGCACACATCACTTGTGAAATACAATAGAACCTGGATCTAGATGAACGTATTTCCATAAGCTGGGCTCTGATGTTTCTTACTGCTTCTTAGCAAACTGATTCCTCCCCTTCAACTTACAAATGTAGATGATTCTTCAACCCTTATTCACATGACACATGAAATTGTATTATTTAAAATAATTTTTAAAAAATTGCTTTTAAACAAGCTAGAATATATAGAGTATAGGGCCCTTCACAATTTTTTTTTATCTTACTATAAAATATCTTACTAAATAAAATAAAACACAGCAACAACAAAAAAGAAAGAAAGAAAGAAATGCAATGTCAAAAGCATCATGCACTGCACTCTTACAACAACATTTTTTTTTGATGGACCTTTGCTGTTGTAAAGCTCCCTTTTTTCCACCCTACTTCCAATTCATGTACATTGAAAATATATTTTAATTTTGTTGGGGCAGATTTTTTTAAAAGGAGCTTTACTGTTCACGATGATTCCAGGGAAATCCAACATACAATTCTGAAACGTATGGTGGAAATAAAATAGCATTTATTTTTTGGTTTATGATTATTTTACATAAAGCGGGTAAATCCTGGTATACTAGTACTACATGTAGTACTTGAATATCCTGTTTACTCACATCCTACGGGTCTGTCTGCGGTTGAGTACGATAATGTGGGATTGTGGTTGATATTTTTGAGAAAAAAATAAAGTCTGTACACAGTACACACAAATGGGCATTATTATCAAGGACACATTTGGAGGAAAGGGGCATTGTAAATTCTGAAAGTAATTGATAATATACTGTACATGTATAAGATGCCCTTTTTGCACTAATGAATGAAAAAGCAAACAATTATTAAACAAAAGAAAGAAAAAACAAAAAAGGGGAAAAGGAAATTCATTTGTTATATATATACTGAAAATCTATACAGCTGTGCAAATAAAATGCATGTGAAACATTTACATAATTGAAAACTGGTTGCTTTTAATTGGTTACTGCTGGAATTCCTTTATTTTACTTTGTATATTTACATTTCTTTCAAGCAAAATAATTTTGTAACGCTCAACTGTGTATGTATAAAACTTATTCTGACTTTTCCTCTCTCTCTCTTTCTCTCTTCCTTTTTGATTTGAAAAATACAAGCACAGAGAACAAAACAAATTTGAAAAAAAACGACTCTTATGGGCTGGATCAGATGCAAAGGTCATTAAGGAAAGGCAGACAAAAGCAGTCAAATACATGTACATTTACATTGTATATCCAGACTGTGTGCTAACTAATTCATGAATGTCATCATTGAGTGATTATCCAATCAAAAACAAATCACGGTTACCATGGGGACCAGCACAAGGGCATCCATCTCGTCAAAAGAACTTTTTGGATGGACGGATCTCGTTAAAATGGAAGATTCATAAAATTTGGATGTCTTCAATCAAGGACAGCAAATGACATACTTGTGTTCAAGAGATTATATCATTAGCAGTGCTAATGAGATATTTCTAAAGGTTTTGAATTTCTCTGCGTTTTACAGCTTTCTTTCCCTCACATTCCCTTTGTCTTTTTCAGCTTTGATCCTTCCTCTCCTTCTAGTTTTTCCCGTGCTTTTCTGTCTGATTTTTTAATATTATTATTTGTATCACTTTCTTTATGCTCTATCATTTTTTTCTTCCTCTCTCTCTTCTTGACCTCTCCTTCCTTCTTCTATTCTTTTTCTGTTTCTATTTCCTGCTTTACTTCTCCCCTTTTTCCCATTCAAGTAATTAAAATGTTCTCTTGTCCTCTATAACTTACTGTACAGCTTTTCAAAATCTCTACAACTAGTAATTAAAAACATATTTCTAATTTTGCATGCTCATTTTTGTGATATTTGGTAACATGGGGGCCGTTTCTCGAAACCAACTCCATGACAGTCATATCTTTGTCGTCGACCTACGGAGATGTCATGAAGCGGATAAACCGTTTCACAAAGCCATGACAGACATGATATCGATATATCGCGATACTAGCAGCTCAAGAAGATAGTCTTTGTCACGATCCATTTGATTTACACTGTATGAAGAATAACCCAAAACAAGTTTTGGGGCTAAAATTGTTCAAAAAGAAATATATACATATGAATTCTCCTAAAATAAATAATAAATAGTGTCATTATCATATTTACATCATCAAACGATTTGCATATTTCTGTAAAGATTCTTAAATTGAAGAAAAACCGGTGAGTGTTTTTTTTTTGACAGTCGAATCAAAAGTTAGTTGAAGGATACCGTAATGTGATAGTTTATCAATACATACTTTTTTGTTTATTGTGACGAGGAATTTTAGGCAAAATGCCTTTTCTCAGCCAGTTTTTATTCTAGAGTCTCATAAATACTCGTTATATAATTGAGTTGATATTGAAAATATAATTTGGAAGAAGTAATTAGAGAGGGAATAATAATGCACATAGGCCCCAAAGGTATGACGGTATCCTAAGAACAGACTATGGATCGACTATGGAAAACGGTGTGTAACATTCTTATCTCTCTTATTCATATGTTATAGTTTAATGATTTGTGATTTAATGTTTATATTCAGTTTTTAAAGTTTCTGTATAATTTGTATTCTCACTTTTGTACATTTGCATTTCACATTAAGGCTGCGACGGGTAGTCGAATGCTCGAGTACCCGCACGGTTGACAACTACTCGGGTACGATTTCTTGTACCCGAATATTCGGCCGCAAAAAAAAAAAAATTAAAAAAAAAAAAAAAAAAAAAAAAAAATGTCCAGGCCCACGCTTACCCGTGCCAGGGAGAGCAGCATCCGCTGGCATGGTACCGTCGGTAAAAATGTTTCCAAACTCAAGCACTGTCAAACTCACCTTTCAGAAACTGGGACCAAATGTCCAGATTTCTGTTTGGACTTGGAGGAAAATGGATTATTCTGCCATCTTTGGTTTTTAAAACAGCATTGTTTACTGTTATTATTCTTATTAAATCGGCGCCTTCAACTGCAACTCAAAGTAAAGTTGCATGCGTTTTCAGCGAGCTGCGCGAGGGACCTGAGAAACTGCCGAGTGGTATGGTAGTGGCAAAAAAAGAAAAAAAAGGAAAAAAATCCAAAAATCCAAAAATTCAAAAAAAATCAAAAAAAATCAAAAAAATTCAAAAAAATTCAAAAAAATTCAAAAAAATTATAAAAAAACATGGCGTCCGAATACTCGAGTATTCGCCTGTGAGCCTGGGAGTGTACTCGGGTACCTCATTACACTGTTGTGCACAGCCCTATTTCACATCCCAGAGAATTACGTACCGAACTCGTCTATATTTTTCTCAAAATGATAGTGAAACTAATCGTCCATTTCGCGGCCCATGGAATGGCAACAAACTGACTTGTGATGGCGCTTTACAGCAATTAAAAAGATATGACAGGTTCGAAGCAGTGACAACTCACTTGTCGCGGAAGTTGTCGCTCATCTTGGCAAAGACGGCTTCGTGAAACACTTAGCTGACAAGTTGCGTGACAGTGGCGAGATGTCGTTGATCTTGTAGTTATGACGGTTTCGAGAAACGGCCCCATGGTCTTAACATTTCTTAAAGGCCATCTGTACTAGTTTACAAGAGGGCTGAAACCACCCTGCATGGTCATTGACAGGTGGTTATCTCATCAAATCAGCTCTTACTTAACACAAAAATAATAGGATCATGGGGGACCAATGGTCACCGATTAGGCATTGTTTGTTATATATATAGAGAGAGCAAATAGCTATAAGTAGTGTAGTGGGCCTTTAATACCTTTTAAATACACTTTTTAAAATTGTAGACGTCACGCTAAAGAATATTGAAAGTTTGTTGATGTTGTAAATTAAGATAAAGGGGGAAGATTTTAAAATTATGTTGCTCATAAACAGGCGATACCAACATAAACTTGTAGCCAAAAACCAAAACAAAACCAAACAAATTAACAATACAAAACAAAAACGAAGGGACTTACCAATGACGTATATGAACTGCGCCCGGCTACAGGAATGTCTCGGAACTGTCCTCAGGCTCACTTCCCAGTGTAGACCTGGGTAAAACGTGCTGCCATGGTAACGACGAGCCTCATCCACAAACTTCTGGAACTTCTCGTCCTTCATGAGGAGTTTGTTGTCTATCACCCGAGAGTTGAGGAACTTCCACGACAGCAACGGGAGGCGGACGTGCTCGAAGACGTCACCGATGAGCTGTACCCGATCGTTAAGGTCGTGCTGTATCCAGCGAAGAGCGGCATGGTAAACCTCCTCTTCTTTGGCAATGTTTAGACTGTCCTTCTCAATGAGCTTGATAAGGTCTGGTGATGGGAATATTTTAAATCATATTAAATGCTCAATTAAACGGCCTTGAATATTGTACATATTTTGAAAATCATATTTTTGTCAATGTTTTATTTGAATTCTTTGAAATTGTGTCATATTTTTTAATTTTTAATATGTATTCTAACCTTTCTAGTGCACAACTTCTAAAATAACCATTGAAATATAGATGAACATGACTGTATGCATTGATAAATGGAATTTCATTGCAACAACTTAACAAATGCATATTTAACAAAAGCTCTTGACTTTCCACCCCTGCACTTGATTTGGGTTTATCTCCAGCATCGACCTACAAGTAACAAGTTAAGCATACCTTTAGTACTGAGTTGTAGGAATTCATCGTGGGCCACAACCTTGGTGAAATTGAGCTGTATGAAGGTATCTGCTGCTTCACTTAGCTCAAAGCAACCGTGCATGCTAGCAAAGTTTCTGAACCCCAAGCAATTTGTTGGGTGCAGTTGAGTCTTCAAAAAGTCACTGCACAGATTAGTCACTGATTCAACCTGCAAGACGCAAGCAGCATCCGTGATGCTCTGGACGTTGTCTTCGGTGATGTCTATGGTCGCACGGTAGGCAAACTTCACGATGGCTTCGATGGCTTCAGCGTTCATTCCCTGGAGTTCGACCACTTCCTGTCTCGACTCCTTAAGTTGACTGGTGAACATGGCATGAAAGTAGGGACTGAAGGCTGATAGGACCAAGCGATGGGCAGGGATGAGTTTGGAGTCGACGGAGAGGACAACATCACAGAGATGGTTCTGGTCTTGGAGGCTCTGGATGACGGAGAGCATGCCCAGGGCGTGCTGCTGCCGTCTGATGAAGGTCTGGTCATCCTCGCTGCTGCTCACGACCTGGGACTGGATCCGGACTCTCTTCTCGGTCACAGAAGGCCCAGGTTCAAGAAGCCTTCTAGGAGTGTCTCCTTCTGTCTCCATTTTCCAAACTGAAAGCCACTCAAGAGGGAATCAAAGGGAACAGAAGGACATTTAGTATTAAAAGTGTTAATATGTCTCTACAACATATTGATCTGTTCAGCACTGAATCAATATTTTTATTATGGTATTCTTCAAAAGTCCAAAGTTACTAGGAGAACGCAACACATAGAAAAGTATCTTACATAATAGTTACAATCCGTGCATGCGCTTTACGTTCGACAGGTCTCAGTCTCATTTGCCCTGAAGGGAACTTCTGATTGGCTAACGCTGGCTGCCATTTGCTCAATGTTATAAGTTATTAGTGCGAGGAGAAAGCTCTGATACCCAACTCATGATATTCCAGTCAAACCTTGATTTTGTTATTATTTTTACTAATTTTAGTTATTTCACTCAAGTTGAAGTCCTACTTACATGTACATGTAACTGTAAGTTTGAAAAATTCTCATTTTCCTCATATTTAATTTTTAGGTACAAACTTGCAAGTTGTACGTTTGTTGATTTTTCTTTAGTATGTGTTGACCTTTGCCTCGTGTGCGTCAGATATGTGTGAAGTGCGTCACCTGTATAAAGCAGGACATGTCAGTGTGTTTGGTACAATTTTGTATGGTCAACACCATTGTGCTCTCTACTTAAGTGGGCCCTCTCTCACTAAGTTGAAGACCGTCACTACTACTGGGCCAGAGGGGACTAGACCACACAGCGAGGTCACTGACAGGTGGCTATCTCATTAACTCAGCTCTCACCTAACATAAGAAAAAGAGGATCATGGGGGACCAACAGGTACCAATAGGGGAAGATTTCTATATAGAGCAAGTAGCTGCAATTAGTAGGACAGTGGGGCTTTAAAGTCAAAACCGCTGGAGCAGTCAGCCAATGGGCCTAGCCTGGGAGCATGTTGTACGTGCACACTTGTCTAATCTTTATATCCTCGCTGTGATACCCTGACGAAACACCTATCGGTATTACATTGTTAGTCTCTGTATTCTGTAAAATCAAATTTTCTAAAATCAGGATTTTATTATCTCACTCTCTCAGTCTCAACTCTCATTCTCTCACTCAGTCTCAGTCTCAGGCTCAGCTCAAGGACGACTGTGCGAAGTATTTCTACATGCGTGTGATACGATAGTCTCATATCCAGATCGCTTATGCTCATTAAATAATATATCCCCCAAAGACGAAGTGCACATTTGCCCATTTCGATTATCTTGCCGCGCCGTCGAGTGGCGAGCATCCATGGCTGTGCATCCACCCAAGCCTAGCCGGGCGGATGTTCTACTAGCTCCGGTACCCACCCTCCTCGCAGGCACGGTAAGGGATGATGTAACTTTGATTATCATTGATTTTACAGAAAAATCATTGGATTTAAGCATGCTGTGGACTCACCTACGGACTTTTTTCCGTTGTTGAATAGCAAATATAGCAGGAAATCCACAGATAGACTAGACTATGTCAAATTAGCATAACTTTGCCGAGGTTTACTCTGTCCTTGCCGGTCCTTTCCTCCTGCTCGTGCGCAATCTTTTACATGAAATAACAAGTTTCTAACGTAGAGGGCCGGCGAGCTCCTCCCAGGGATATCAAAATTAAGCTAGGCCTATTGTAGACTAATCAACGTGTCTTCCAGCTCTACAACTTTGCTCTTGAATATATCTGCCAGTCAACAATTTATGTAATGAGTTATTATTGTGGATAATACTGAGTCAGAAGTATTTGAGAAACATGCCTGCCCATAATTGTATATAACTACCCGATTCTCCATTCCCCAGTCTCTCTCTCTTTTTATCTCTCCCTCCTTCTAGCTCCCCCTCTTTCTCTCTTCCTGTCTCTCATATCTGCTTCTTTCCCCTATTTCCAGGTGCACACCCTTTTATTTTACCTTTTATCGTATGTCCATGAATCTATCAGTCATTTAAAAAATAAAATAATGTGTGATTGCCAAAATCACACCTTTTGAAGAGCAAAACCAAATACACAATTGCCAATAAAGTTGAAAGTTGTGTCAATATGATTCACTTTGAAAAATAAATTGTTTATCTTCTCAGAACATATATATGAGAAGATACAAACTTTATTTATCAGGATTATATCACATTAACACAACCTTACATGACAAGAGTAATACAAATTATTCAAACTTAACAGGCAAGTGTATTTTGTTTGAAAGTCCATCAAAGGGCAAGTTAAGTGGAATTACCCCTACATCTAAATACAATTCAAAACACCCATACAGTTTTTTACACAATACACGTATTGCCAAACAAAAGACAGAAGTATAGCAGAATAAATTATGACATTCAAATCATTTATTTCAGTCAGGACATCACAAGCTAGATCATCATTTAAGAAAATAATTAGTTTTGTTCATGTCTTTACTTAATCATTGTAACACAAGGTAATGAAAGAAAGGATTTAGTTAACATCACATAGTCTTTATATCTTTGTAATGCCCTCTTAGCATAGGCCTACAGTTTATGACATCAAATTAACCCTGCCATACACAAACACAGAAAACATTTTTATAACCGAGTGTGTGAAAACAAATCATTGTACTCTTATTCTCAACCTCCCCCTCTTACCCCCTATTTCTCTCTCTCTCTCTCTCTCTCTCTCTCTCTCTCTCTCTCTCTCTCTCTCTCTCTCTCTCTCTCTCCTTTAATCATTTGACAACAGATACCCTACATAATACTCAAAATTCAATTGGCATGATTAGCACTGTTTCAAGACAGCATTCAAAGATAAACAATTCATGTATTCAATAGATAATATCACATCTCCACAAGGCTGGCTCCAGGGCTGGTTCAAGGTAATGCCAGCAAAGAAACTAAATAAAATTGACTTTCAAATTGATTTGGTAAAGTTCTACCTAATCTCTAAGGTATAATATGCCCCTCTATTTAGATGAGTTGACATAGAAAACTTGCTAGAAATTCAAAAACTCATACCAAATTGTTATCTTCAATGCACAAAATAGATAAAGTGGCCAATTACTTTCTAGCTAATTACATATGTGTACTAAATAAAACGTATTTGAGATTTCTTCAATGAAATAATGTTTTATCTCTCTAAAGCCACATCTGAAAAAAACCTTCTAGATTCATTTTGTTGTGTTGTTATTACTTATGTATATAAATATATTTGTTTAAAAGTACCGACTGCTATCTGACTTAACTTCATTCACATATTCTCATTTACTTGCACTTTAGAAGGCCAATATGATACAGAAACAGATACGCACTGTTTTGAACATTTTACACAAATGTATACTTACCAACCCTGAATTTCTCAATACGAGAAAAGAAAAATATATTTATATTTAAAGATATCATGAATCCAATCTAAATTTAGAGTGATCTGAATTACGAGACTCAAGAACTCTTACTATTAGCTAAATATGTAAATGGATCAAATTTATCCAACCTACTTCAACTTCAAATGAAATAAATTAAATGTATATATAATTCCACACATGGAAATGAGCAAAGAGAATACTGGAAAATCCATTTATCTCACACAAAAAACCCACTTCTTTTTGACATCATTGGAAGACTTGAAATAACAATGGATATCAAAAACGTTTGTGATTTCAACTAAGTATACAATATATGCAGTACAAACATGTTTTCATGAAATCCGTGATCCCTAATACTAAAGTGCTTAATCTAAAAAATGCCTTTTGAACAAATATCAAAGTTTATGTAGAACACAATAACTTTTACTTCCATTGTTTTTGTGAGGACAAATTGTGATTCCCTTTTTAAGAATATAATTTTATGAAAAGAAAAGGTTAATAATGATCAAATTAAAAATAGAAATGTACATCACATTTGATATCCATAATATATTCACAATCAAAATATCGCCCCCAAATAAAAACAAATATACATGTAACTCAATTATAAATAAACTGATTTAGATGGAATCGTTTTTGATTACTGCATCATTTTGAATGATAGTCACTTTTGTCAGTACAATGAATAAGTATCACATTTTAAAACATATAAAAGCACACAATTCAACAACACCAAATTTTCTGTCACTTATGTATCAATAAGTTATAATCAATTTTACATCATCGTTTTGAGGATCCACAATCCTTCATTCCCTTAGGACGTTTTCAGACCGTCATCATTCCAACTACCGGTATGAAGAATTTAAATATTATCACTGCATCATTTTTATATTATTCTGGAACATGAAGAAAAAAAATAAGAAAAAAAATATCAACAGAATAACATCAGCAACAAGTTAAATGCTTGTGAGCCTAACATGAATACTAATATTTTCTGTCACAGGACTTTAAAGGGAATGAAATAGCTCAGTAATCAAGAAAGCTTTATAGATTTTACATGCATGCCCACATTTCTCTGTCCATTTTCTTCTTTTAACAATGTCTCATATTCATTAGTCATAACGCTTTCTTTTTTATTCACATTCAATATTCATTAGGAAAAAAATAGTGTAAAAATACCACTGCCCAATCAGGGCCAAGAAATAAGATTATTCTTCAAACAGATCGAAGGTCCGATTGGCGAATTGCATGATTTTTCATGATCTCTCGCAGGTCTTATTGTAAAGGCATTTAGCACAAGTTTAACAGGAAACAAAATTCATCCAACTTTCCAAAACTGATAACAATAAGTTACCAAGCACATATCTGAGTACATTACAATGATTTATCTACGCAACTTTGGAATGATTTGAAATTGAAACAAAAGTACACAAAAACTAATACTGGAAACATTGAGCATTGCTACAGCGAATTATTAAAAATATACATGTAATTGTATTATTAAAGTTTATGTACAGTATTGGTCAACTAGATTTATTACTTTGTCATTTGATAAATAACTAAAAGATTTTCATACAGAATATACAAGCAAAAGGACAAAATCAATATTTTATAACAAAACTGCCACATAAATTAAGTTTTGCTTCTACCTATTTGTAGGTTTCCAAGCCAAGACTACTCTTTCTCACATGTTCTTGTGGAGCAGAGTAGAGTACAAGCAAAAGATGCCAATAATAGTAATAGAAATTACCATCTCTTTTCCTATGACTTTATGGGAAAAAGAAAGTAATGAATGCCCTGGTCATGTTTCACATGCCAAAATATTTATGTCGTTGCTAATTTCTCTATATTTTAATGGTATCTCCTGGAAAACATTCTTCTATTTTCTTATGGAAAAAAAAAATGGAAAATAGACAACAAATATATTTCTAGGCTAATAATTTTGATCAAAAGACAGATGAAAATAGTAAAAAATAAAAATAAATTTTCTGTGCTGTTTTTTCACTATTTTTCAACTCCAATAGGTTTAGACTATTTTCTTTTGACGAGGGTGTGCCTAACAAGTACAAGCTTACAGCATGGTATTTATTTATTTCTTAAGAAAAAAAAATTAACACATACACATTTTGCAGAATAAATTTGCTGCAAATCAAAGTTATCTAAATTAAATCATAGATTACCATTATAATCATTTTATTACAATACATAACATTCTTATTAACTTATCTTTCACATGAATATGAGAAAAATAATTTACAGTACAAATTAATTTATAGTGCTTTACATGTTTTGAAAGATTGCAATAAAGAATGTTGATATAATTACACAATAAATTAAAGGCAAAGAAATGGCACTGAAAGATTGTCTGTATTATTTCTTATTTTCATCTGTAGTTATTGTCATTCAAATCATGCAGCATCATAAAAGGTATTTCAATACGAAGCCAGTGTTTTAAAGTGCTAGCTTCTTTACAATTTTACAAAGAAAGGGAAGATGTGGAAAATATAATGGATCAAATGAGGTGTGATATGGCTTAGTGGTCCAGCAGTAGTCTTGAAACTAAGAGGTCCAGGGTTAAAAAAAAACCAAGTCAATGTGCTTGTGCCTTTGGTTTGACATTCCCTCAGATAGGACTCAAAGCTGTAGATCCCCTGGTTGTTGTTTTGATGAACTTGAAAATGACTGCACATCCAATAATTTATGATGTAATAATAATAATAATATTCTGCTTTTATAAAGTGCCCAATACATTGATACAATGATGTTTCTAAGGGCTTTAATTACAGATATATTATTACCCCGGTCATCGGATTCAGGCTTAACCGCACACAATGTATTCACATTCTCCACTCCCTGGGGAGCATTCTGGCCAGTCGCCATTTTACAAGCGCACACTTATACAATGGGTGTACAACGGGTAGTTTTCATAAATATTTTGGAAGACTGAGTTCCATAGAAGTCTGTCCTGTGTTGTCATGGTGACAGGCTGTTGATCATGTGATCTGCTGTAAGAGTTTGCAGCCCCACGCTTGCACATCCATTATTTCATGATGTACAATGGATAATTCCATTTCTCCTACATATTCAAGACAAATTCTACAGGCCTGTCCGGTGTTGTCATGGTAACAGGGTATTGCAGGAGCTCGTGATCATGTGACCTGCTATAACAATTTGCAGCCCCATGTTTGTGGTACCACCAGCTGTATCCACGAACTCTGCAGAAGGAAAGAAAAGAGAAAGAGAAAAGATATGGAAGTAATTACATTATGTTCCTCACTATATTATCATTATCATTATTATTATTATCATAATGATTATTATAATTATTATTATCATTACTATCATCATCATCATCATCATCATCATCATCATCATCATCATCATCATCATCGTCATCATCATCGTCATCATCATCATCATCATTATTTTTGCTGCCTAAAATAGGGCAGAGGAAAATAGAGAGAGGGACGGAAGAAAGAGCAAAGAAGGTAAGGGAGAAAAGATAGGTGGAGAGAGAAAAAGGACACACAGAGAGCGAGAAAAAGGGGGGAGAGAGAAAAAGGACACACAGAGAGCGAGAAAAAAGGGAGAGAGAGAGAGAGAGAGAGAGAGAGAAAGAGAGAGAGAGAGAGAGACGGAAGAAAGGGAAAGGAAGGTGAAGAAGAAACGATAGATGGAGGGAGGAAAAGGACAGACAGAGAGAGAGAGAGAAAGGGAGAGAAAGAGAAAGGGAGAGAGAGAAAGAGAGAGAGAGAGAGAGAGAGACGGAAGAAAAAGAAAAGAAGTTACAGGAGAGGAGATAGATGGAGAGGAAAAGGATAGAGAAAGAGAGAGAGAGAGAGATAAAAAAAGAAAAAAGAAAAAGAATAGAAAAAACAATAAATGCCAGTTTTGAGGATTAGTAAAGCACACTCACCCTATCGTAATCGCAGTATAACCTGGCATACCACTCTAGATTGTAGAGAACTAATATCAACCCCATGCCAGAGATGAGAGTGATCCACATGAAGATATTCCAGATGGCAGACTTCCACTCGCCGGTCATAAATATGGACAGAGGTACTGGGGATGGCACAAATACAAAAAGAAAAATATTGAGAGGAGTGAAGGTACATGTACTTGGAAAAGTTGGCGTAATTGCTACCTGCATCACTTCACATTTTGCTTGCTTTCCTTGCCTCTCTGCACAGCCACTCGTTTACCACATGTGCAATTTTGCACAAAACAATATGCACCAATTGCTTGTTAGTTACTGTAACACAATGGCTTGGCAAAATCACCCATTTTTGGTCTTGGTGCGCCCCATGACAACCGTTTTAACACCGGTGTAGATTCACGTTGCATTGGAAATGGTGAAATAACCTAGAGGCCTTTAGAATATCTATCCCATTATAAATATATAGATATATGGTATAGATTCATGTTGCATTGGAAACAGTGAAATAATCTTGAAGCCTTTGAAATATCTATCCCATGATAAACACAATGTGGCACAGGGAGATTATTCAATATTTGTTTGGCATCTAAAGGGTTAATAAATCGTGAGCATTTCAAAGTCCAAATATCCCTGTGCTTTGAAGATATCAATAACCCCCTCCCCCCCCTCTCTCCTCCTCTCCCCTCCTCTCTCCCTCTCTCTCTCTCCCTCTCTCTCTCTTCCTCACCTCCTCTCCTCTCCTCTCCTCTCCTCTCCTCTCCTCTCCTTTCCTCTCTCCTCTTCTCTCCTTTCCTCTCTCTCTCCCTCTCTCTTCCTCTCCTCCTCTCCTCTCCTCTCTCTCTCTCTTCCTCTCCTCTCCTCTCCTCTCTCTCTCTTCCTCACCTCCTCTTCTCTCCTCTCCTCTCTCCCCCCTCTCTCTCTCTCTCTTCCTCTCCTCTCTTCTCTCTCTCTCCCCTCTCTCTCTGTTCATTTACATTGGGAGGAGTGCAAGTCTTTTCCTTTCCATTGACGCATTCAACTCATTCTCGCTACATTCAAAACATGGCATCAGTATGGCAATTCATGCACAATCAAATTTTAAAAAAGGAAATCAAAATGGTCAAATTTTTTGAGCATAAACAGTACAAATCAGCAATATGTAGAGGACTTTAATAATTGGAATTAAAAACAATAACAAATTGTTACACTACATAAAAATGCATCAGATCTATACCAAGAGCCCAAGAGCTGTAATCTTATTTCCAGATATGTATATTCTTCTTACCTCCAACACCCACAAAGAATACAAGCAGAACTGGATAGAAGTATCGGAATGCCATGACGATAATATACTCGTGGACTACGGCCGATATTGCAAATACCATCAGGCTACTTGTTAGTCTTCCTAAGCCTAAAAGCTGGAAAAGAGAAAATATGAAATGTTAGCAATCTTTTATCATATTGCCTGTATATATCCCTCCCACAAAGTGGCAGCACTGTGGTATGTTGGTGAAAACTCGCACATACAGAGTAAAGACAGGCCAGTTGGAAAGGGGGGGGGAGTTAAATAGATGGGTGTGATAACACACCCTCCTCCCCTTTTGTGAGAAATAACATGGACTGCAAAAGCTGATGACCTTTTTTTTTTGCTTGGCAAAAGAGAATTTAGGATTTGTCCCCTTCATATTCAAAGATAGATGTCCACCCATATGTGCACACCTGTTATTTTGTGAATGAAAACGCCCTCCGCCCTTTCTAAAGGCTATTTATGGAAGTAGATACAGTCAAACCTGCTTTAGTGACCACATGTGTAGAAAGACCACCCGTCTATACAGACCACATTTTTTTGTTCCACTTAAATGTGGTTTCTCATTGAAACTTGTAATACAGGAACCTGCACATTCATAAAGACCACCAGCTTATAAAAAACATTTTTTATGTTTCCCTTGGGTGGTCTTTATATACAGGTTTCACTGTACTTCAAGCAATACAGGGGGTGTTTCATGTGGAAGTCCCTCAATAGGCTTCGCACAGGGGTGGGGCGATGCAAATACAACATGCATAAATGAGGATACACAGATGACACAGACACCGACTGCGAGTGTGGAACATCCGTGCAATCTATGTCACACTTATTAAGATGCTCACTCCTAGATAACGCCCGGCTGGAATGCTCCCCAGGGAGTGGAGATTGTGCACACAGTGTGTGCGGGCAAGCACTGAATCCAATGACCGGGGTAATGGTATATTTGTAAAGCGCTTAGAGACATTGCATTAAGCGCTATATAAAATTTAAATATTATTATTTTTATTAGATGACAAATGCTGCCAGGAAGACCTAGTGGCAGCAAAGGAGAAGGCTCTTCAGTGTACAAAAGCCTAGCAGAACATTTGAGCTCACAGGGGGGCATTTCATGAAACAACCGACTAATATCATGTTCACCGACAATTTAGTCAGCGCGGACTAAATTTGACCAATCACAGGCCTGGAAAATAGTCAGTGACAAAAGAATTGTCGGTGAACATGATATTAGTCGGTGAGAACCACCGACTAATTGTTTCATGAACGCCCCCCTTGAGGAACACAAAAGAAGACAAGCAATGAGGCTGCCTGGACTTACCTGGCAGTCCCTGTAGATATATGTATAGAGCCAGTCATGGACAACAATATTCCATGTCCTGTAATAGGTGGAGTAATTCTTACATGTCCACCAGTCCTGCAGAGAGAGAGAGAGAGAGAGAGATGTAGGATCAATTTGCTATGTTGTCTTACAATAGTAATGTACATGTATCAGATTTATTATTCATGTTGTTGTAAGATAATAATAATAATAATAATCTTTTAAAGTCCACTTCAAATCTTATTAAGTTAAACCGAAAATGGAAATTCTTTTTGCCCAATTGATCGTGAGCCCGGCAGCCACTGATCGAGCAGCGCAAGATCAACGTTGCTTTATCTATTGACAACAAAAAGTATTTTCTTGAGTTCACATTAATCTTGTTCAGGATTACATATAAAAATGTTTGAGTATTGGGAGGAAAAAAAGACAGAAATTCAATTTCTATTTAGAATGAGCTCACACACTAAAAAAGTAAGAATTAAACCTAACCATTGCGTCATTATTTTATTACTGGCAGGATGAGATTACTAGTATGATAGTATCACTGTTATCTAATTGCATAACTTAATTAGCAATCTATATCATGCACTATAGTTATCTTCTTTAATTTATATCCAAGGTTCAAATAGTAAGTCAAGTGATTTGCAGCAGTTGATCTACAGTTCAAGAATATTTGCTCTCTGATTCCATATCAAAACGTTCAGCTAAACCAATATGTACTTCTGCAATTGATCAAACCATATCTTTATATTTTGCTGACTTTTTATTTCTATGAGGCCATTCACCCATTAAGGACAGAAATATCCAAAGGCTAAATGAATTATCTTTTCTCCTTTTAATTTAGCAACACAGATATTTCTCATGTCTCCCTAAACCATTGTTGCAAGAAGTCATCTATTTGAATTGCAAGGAATTGAATAGAAGTTCAATTGAATTAATTAATGAACAAACAAATTGTATTTTTAAAAAAAATTGTACATTTTTCAATGTGTTGCCAATTCAAAATTCTGATCAGTACATCTTCATTTTGGGGATTTCTTTCCTAAAAATCACAATAAGGTAATAAATGTACACAACTAGATCACCTTTTGAGAGCAAGAAGGCAATTAACTCCCATGCTTTGTACACAGACTTAAAACCCCTTTGGATCTCAACAGATAAATCGAAGAATGCTGTAATAACAAGCACCTTGAAAACCTATCTTTATTTTCATCCCTCGTTTTTAAAATGTATCTTACTGGGCACTACAAATAAAGAAAACAACTTGTACAACCCAAATCCTACCAAACACTTTAGAAACATAACATCTCCTTGTAATACTGAATCTTACTTTGTACTATGACAACCAGGCATGTAATAGTTAAGCGCTTTGTAATACTCATAAAAGGTGATTTATTTATACAACTTTGTTATCATTGTGAGATTTGTTACCTTGTAAAACTGCCTGTCTGCAAATCGAAGCATTTCAGCAAAAGCGTTGAACCAAGAATGGAGTACTGCAAAGAAGGCTAGTAAAAGCATAAGCGTAGCTGGAAGCATACAAGTAAAAACTGTTCTCGCCAAACTCTTCATCGTCATTAAATCTTCATTAAAGTTCTTGAAGAGCGGGATACAGAAGCAGTCGAACAGGTAGAATGTGTAGAATAAACATCCAAGTACCTTGATTGATGAAGAGAAAAGAAAAGTTTACATCATTAAAAGTAATATTTGATATTTTGACTTTGTTCATTCATTATGTATCAATATATATATGCACTCACTCACCCACCCACTCACTCACCCACTCACTCACTCACCCATTAACTCACTCACCCACTTACTCACCCACTAACTCACTCACTCACCCACTCACTCACTCACCCACCCACTCACCCACTCAACCACTAACTCACTCACTCACCCACTCACTCACCCACCCACTCACCCACTCACTCACTCTCTCACCCACTGACCACTCACCCACCAACTCACTCACCCACTCACCCACCCACTCACTCACCCACCCACTGACCACTCACTAACTCACCCACTAACTCACTCACTCACCCACCCGCTCACTCACCCACTGACCACTCACCCACTCAACCACTCGCTCACTCACTAACTCACTCACTAACTCACTCACACACTCTCACTCACTCACTCACTCACTCGCTCACTCACTAACTCACTCACACACTCTCTCTCACTCACTCACTCAACCACTCACTCACTCACTCACTCACTCAACCACTCGCTCACTCACTAACTCACACACACTCTCTCTCACTCTCTCTCTCTCTCTCTCTCGCTCACTCTCTTTCTCACTCACTCAATCAATCAATCAAACTAAAATGCATTAGTATATCTACTTGTACATAACTTTACAAAAACGAAATTCAATCAATCTATCAATCAATCAATTGATCAACTGAATAGTAGTTTCAATCTTAAAGTATTTTGTGTAAACGAACCCCTTCCCCCTCCACCTCCCCACAACTTAAAAAAAAAAAAATTGCAAAATCAAATGTGAAAATTTCTAAATATTTTGAGAGATATCAAAAAGTAGATATAAAGAGCAAAACAACTAGCCTTGTGCTGACACTAACTGACACTGTTTTGACATTGCTTGTCTAAAGTAATTATTTGTTTTGAGTATACACTGATAATAAATACAAACATTTGATTACGGATCATACGATGTCGGAAGCTGCTTGCTCCTTTGAACCGTAAATTGACAACAGAGCAGTTTATTCCAGGGCAATTCTAGAAACTACCATGTTTTCTACAAGCTCAGATCAGCTTTAAGTAAAAATGGCTACAGTCTTACTTAGATCACATTTACTGTATGTCACCCGAAGAAAATTCACGACATCTGATAATTATGAACAAATTATATTTGGATGGAAAGATTTTCTCTTGAAAAACACAAATAATTTGCTGAAAAATCATATACCGTAGATATCATGGAAGGGCGTAAAATGCTTTGTGGTCCCCCATGGTCCCCTTTTTCTTATGTTTATTGAAAGCTGCTTTGATGAGATAACCACCTGTCAGTGACCATGCAGGGAGATCTAATCTCCCCTGGCCAAATTAGTGCAGATAGGCTTTAACAAGCACACCTTAAGCCAAAACATGAATTATGAAGCACAATGATATCACATACTCCTCATTTGTTAACCCATTGAATGTTGGATGCGTTATTTCAAGGTTTATTTCAAACATTCTAGCTGTACACAAATGATTTCTTTTAAAGGTGATTGGTACAGTGCGTGATTTCAAGTTGGGTGTTAAGGGCTGGTGTTAGTGTTTAATAAACACTAACACTAGCCCTTAACACCAAAATGGAAATCAGCTGGTGCTAAGGCTTTGACCTCTGAATATCGTCAACTTCCGGTACCTAGTGTTATCGATTTTGCAAAATTGGCGTCTGCTGAACCGAACTTTGTGGCTGGTGTTAATATTGTACGTACAAATCTCCTATCCACTAACACTAGCCCCTAGGGATTAAGCAAATGTTGATTTCCAGTTCCGTGTTAGTGTTAAGCTGACGATATTGATATCTGGCTCTTAATGTTATCAGCAAATTTTTAGCTTGATTTAAGAGCTCCTGACTGCTCTAAACACCGACACTTACACTAACACCCAAATTGAAATCACTCAGTGTAATGCTTACCTGGAGGAAGTTCACCCTGACCACGTCCCATCTGATCTCAGCCGTCCTGGGATAAGAGTCTCGATAGATGAGAGTTGGGCAGAACAGAAAGTAGAGGTACTTAGAGAAGTCTGGGCACGGTGTCACCACTTCTTCTTCGGTGTGATTGCCGTTAGCGACAGGGTCATCTACATCACCATCGGGTGTTCCTTTTGAATGGCCGTTTGTGGCTTCTGAAATAAGCACAGAAGAGAATGTAAGCGGTTGGTCATTAATTGTGCAACAATAATTGTCAAATAGGGGGAAAAGAAACACATGGGTACATAGCAGCAAAATAATGATAAGTATTTTGAAACTTTGTCTCATGCATACTTTTTTCTCTCCCTTTGTTTATGGTGAATGAAACAATTAAAAGGGTCTGCTTCATCATTATTGGGAAAAATGTTAACAATATTGTTTTGAATGGCTTTTTTTGGCTTCTGCAATAAGGACAGAATTACTACTGTCAAATAAGAACACATGAGTACATAGAAGCAAAACTTTGAACAGTATTTTGACACAATTTTTTGATGCAGACTATTTTCTTTTTTCCTTTTGGTGAGTAAAACAATGAAAAGGGTCTGCTTTATTATAGGGGGAAATGTGATTAGCTTCTATTTGATTTGTTGTTCTTCTTTACTCAGCAATTCCAATTACTTGACTTTGCAGTTTCTTTTTTGTCAAATCAACAAAGTAACATACAATTTGTAAAAGAAAAACAATGTATTATTTGTATAACACTTTGACACTAATCTTTTAAAAATACATAACACTGACAAAAGGTATCCAAACAAAGCTTAATGTCAGCATCTTAAGAAAGAGCTAAATGGGAAATAAATCCTGAGGCAAGATCCCATCTTTCCTTACTTTTGGCTGCTATTCTCTGTCGTTTCCATGCCAACGCCCTGGGAGCATTCTCCCTCATGAAGGCGTGCATCTTCATGAGGAGCCGGACCTGCTCCGCGGTGATGATGATGGAGGATGCGATCGGGAGAGAATGGACTAGGACGGCCCGCATCGGTATGTAGAGGAAGATGGCTTGGTAGAGGACATACACTACTAACCATGCTGCATCAGGAATGTACAGTCTGCAGATAGTAGTAATGAAATTTAAAAAATGAATAATAGTAAAAAATAAGTACATGTAAATGCTATTTCTTTCTATCATATGGTGAAATATAATATCTTTGTGCATTAAATACATTTACACCATTATAATCATGCAACACCAGGTAATGTACAAACTGCAATTAAAAATAATAGTAAATTTTGATTACTATTTCATCCTTTAGTGTGCATCACATAATGGTGATATTAAATCTCTGTTATATGCTTCCAAAAGGATTGGAAAGATTAACCCTAGGTTGAATTTCAGCAACTACTATCAGCACACATTATTATTATATCATCATCATTATCATCATAATTGTTATTATTATTATCATTATTATTATTATTATCATTATTATTATTATCATTACTATTATCATTATCATTATTATCATTATTGTGATTATTTTTATTGTTGTTATCATCATTATCATCATCATCATCATCATTATTATTATTATTATTACTATTGTTATTATAATTGTATTATTATTATCGATATCATTATTTTCATTATCATTATTCATATCATTCATCTTCGTATTATTCTTATTATTATTCTCATAATTATCATCATTATTAATTATTAATATTATTATAAATCTTATTATTATCATCACAATCATTATTATCATTATTACTATTATATCTGCTCAACTCCCCCATCATTACAAACACTGTAAATAATGATCAATGTTCTATGCATGTACCTGAAAGGGCTGTAATAAGAAGACCCATGTTGAGCCCAGTACTGAAAGGTGCAATAAAAGAATAACATAGCCCAGATCTGCATTAAGAACCAGGTCCAGAGGACGGTGGGGGCCTGGCCGAAGGCTCGCTGGAGTAGACCAAAGTCCAGACGTATGCTGAAGAGAAAAAGAGAAAGAATAACATCATTTCATACACATACATTTAGTTTGTTTGTCAAAAATAATTGTTTGTTGGTTACAAGAAGGCATCAATGATTAGACTTGCTCCAATGAAAAATAGATGGGATAAAATTATTGCTTACAAATAAAAAATTAATTAACTGGTTATATACAGTATGTTGATTTGTTGATAATAAATATTGTATTTTTCCAATAAAAAAATAAAAAAATTGGACTAAAAATATAATTAGATTAAACAAATAATAACACTAACAAAATAAGTAGACTACGGTAACAATAATTAGACTAAAAAGATAATTACAATTTGAAATTATTGGACTAAAAAGAATAATCAGAAAAAAAGTAATCAAGACTAAAAAGGGAGGGGTGGCATGGGAGGCAAGGTCTTTGTCATATCCACTAGATCTAACAGTAATTTAATATATACAGTGTATAATATATCATATCATTAAAAGTCAATGTAAGGGCATAAAAATATCCACAAATGGCATGAAATTTGTCACCTTAATTGCCTGTTATGGTTTTACTATTTATAGAATACAACAATAGAAACTGCAAGCTCTAAATAAAAATTATCATGTGTATTATTAACAATGAGTATTTTCTCTTTTCACCTCCCACGTACTTGAAACAAAGTCAATAATCATCAAGTTTGATGTCATGTTCAGTGATAAGATTCTTCCCATTTCCTTATTTGAGTCAATTATAGAACAGTGTGAGCGACCATCATGTCTATTTCTGAAGCAGATGTCATGGCTAGGCATATAAATAATTAACCAGGGTGTCACACATTTTATCGGTTTGAAGGCGTACTCTGGAGTGTTGGTTATGACTGAAAACAAACTAAGGTGATCGCAACATTTGCTCTGGGCTTTGTTTTTATCAAAAAAAGTAAGGGTTAGGGTTGAAATTTAGGTTTTGGATATCTGGGATAGGTTAAAGGTCAGAGTCAGTATGCAAAAGACTTGACTGTTCATGCAAGCTCATTTTGGATTTGTGGTAAAATAGCAATATTCATACTGCAGTGAATTTAATTGTATTTTTTCTTCTTCTCACCACAGATAATTTTGTATACCTGCATACATGAAGTTCACCATAGATCTTTTTGAGCTTTCCAAAGCTAAATCACTCATCACTCCAGTGCATTTTTCTCAAATTCTCAAAGAATCATTATTGTACGCCGAACAAACAGTGAATGAAAAAAAACCTACAGTGTAGAAAAATTCTGTAAATATGTACCTACATACATGTATATACATGTAGCTGTGAAAAGAGCCAATAAAGATTAATTAAGGAAATAGAGGAAGACTGAGCACATATCAAACGGTATCTATATGCTAATGAGCTGGGATTTTCAATAAATGTGATAAATTCCTGCAAGTACTTTTGGTTGTTTCTAACAAACTACAGAATCGATTACAGCCAGTTTCTCACAAAAAAGCAACTTCATTACCACGATTGGCTTTAAATAAAATTATGATTCATCAACTCAGTTGTGCAACTGCATGATGTACAATTGTGTGTCTCTCTATTGTTCTAGACAACACACAATCTCCTTGAACAATGTGCCGTTCAGCTAGCGGCGGGAGGAGGGGCACAAGCTAGGGTCCCACATTTGTGCTTTTTAGAAATTTGAGTCATTCAATTTGACATCGACTTTTCTTCTGTTCTTTTCTGCTTATCAGAATTGTTAAAAAAACGAATTCCCCTCCATACGTGATAACGTGTTTTTTGGGCTTGTCAGACTTAACAAAAACTAGACTCCCACCGCAAATCCTGCACGTGCCCCTGCTCACAATCCAAATATTACATGCTGGGAACATTTTCACATAGCCCAGTTGGCAGACAACATGTGGTACTGACACCCCATAAGACCAACATTATTCAATTCAAATTCAAATTCAGTCAATATAATCTGAAGTGGAGTACCGTAGGCTCCATGGCAGAATGACCTAAGTAATCAGTCAAGTATTCTCTGCGACAAAAGTCCACCAAATTCTTTTTTTTTATGACAGAATGACACAAACTGAGACCAAAGTCTGATCAGTTCGCTGTCCTGTGGTGATCCATCTTGCTAGCAACTAACACGTACAAAAACTAAAAATAGTGGCTTCTGTAAATATTGTGATATGTAATCATGTAAATTTATCTTGGCGGCATCTATATATGACAGAGACACCAAGTTATTATTTCTCTATTTTATTTCATTATTTTATATATATATATATATATATATATATATTTTTTTTTTTTTTTTTTTGGGGGGGGGGGGGGGGGGCAGCGGATGTCCATGTGTATTGGTTCTGTAAATGTACTTATGTATATCTGTTTATAGGCTTAAAGGTATTACAAAGTTTTGGTATGGGGTCATGAATTTGGTTCAAATGAACATATTGGAAGCATATGCATTCCTACAATATCCATTGATCGTTGTCGCGGTTGAAATCGAGTCTAAAGTTATGAAATAATAAATAATAAACTCTTTATGTTGTATAGCTCCCTCTCAAGGTCAAGATATTGATTTAGCTATGAAACGATGTTTTTTGACTAAAATCGACCGATAAGATATTCTCGTTTGGAACTTGTATATCACAACAACATATTCTGAGATTTTCATAGTCGCAGCTACCATTGTACGGCCATAGGCGCTATCTGAAATCTGAAATTTATCAAATTTACCGGGAGCACCGGTAAATTTGTTATTAAATTTTTCTCGAAAAACAGAAGTGTTTTGGGGGCTAATTTATTTAGTGCTTATAATACATCCACAGGGGCATCCAAACATATAAAATTGTAAAGATTCACTTTCCACCCAATTTTCAAAATTTCCCAAAACTTTGTATTACCTTTAATATAATTTAGAAAAATTTGTACAGACTTTTCCCTAAGGCATAGGCCTCCTAAAGTATAACTCAAGCAGTTGCCTAATCCGAAAATTAAATTGTACAGGAATGTTGGTTTTCTGGTCTTTTTCTCAATTGAACTCAAAATAACCCTGGTATAATCTTCAAATGATAAGATAATCTCTTACAATGACCTGACCAGTGACCATTCATGAAATCTCTATGACTGAAGTGCTCATGCCAAGATTTCTTTGACAATTGCAAAAGAATTTTTAAATCTTGGTAATCGTGGAATGGTTACGTAATCTTAAACCTTGACGAATCAACAACTGGACCTTTAATCATTCGGTATACTGAAAAGAGACCAACAATGATCATCGGTCTATTCTTTCACCATTTCAAAAAGAGGCAAAGGAGTAAACGTTACTCCACAAGTCTCGTTTATTATCTGATTATCACAGTGGAATTACTTGTAAACTAGGTTGGGCAAGCCTCTTACAAGCTTTTGTGTCAGTTGACAAACTTTTGTTAGAAAGATATGCATACAGTTGGGAAACAGGTATATTGAATACCTGTTTATGGGCTTAATATGATTTTGAAAAATTGTACAGACTTATAATAATAATAATTACAGTGCTTATATAGCGCCTAACACTTACTTTGTCAGAAGTCTCTAAGCGCTCTACAATAATGCAGCATAATTACCCTGGCTTTAGTATCCACTCGACCACAACACCATTAGGCATGGGCTTCCTAAAGTTCAGAGACATTGCATTTTATTTTATCACTGTTCTGATAAAAGAAAAATATTATAGTTGCCAATTTGAGGAACAATATTTATATATCATTTTAGCCCTAAGACAAAATCCTGTCCTATATTGGATGGTTGTAGTAAATGTAACTCAAACTTACCTGCCAGTATCAATCAGATCTGTGATGAATGTATTCATGATGATGACGATTAACATCGCTACTAGGATGTTATAGATTGTCTGAATATTCTTGTCTTTTAAGAGTATCCTGGAAATGAAAAAAAGAAAAAAGGAAAAAAAAAAGAGACAGAAATGTTGTTAAAAGAATATGTGACTACAAGGATAGCTCGATTCAATGTCAATGTTAGACAAATGAAATGTCATGGTTCACATGTTTACACAAAAACATCAACCAAAGTATGGAAAATCAAATCTAAAACTGTCAGTCTTTGAACTGTAAATATTACTCATCTATGAAACAAGGAATGGGAAGCTTTTAAAAAGGCAAATCCATGTAAGCCAGTAGCAAAGTTCATCTATGTTTATTGTAAATAATGTTTACTGTATCCTAGATAAGATAAGACATTTATTTGTCTTTATTTCAAATGTCACATGTAGAGTATAACATTAGATCATTACACATTTTCAATGCAAAACAAACTACAATTTTGTTGAAACAATAGTCTAAAGTATATCAAACAAATGATAGAAACAAAACAAATGCAATAAACATAGTCATGATACACAATGTAAGGAAACACTACTCAAAGAGCAAAAAATAATATTTCTGGGTTTAACAAAATCTACAAGCTTAAAGTTTGTTCACATTGATATCTAATGTAATCATTGTAATGATGTCTGATTACAAGGTATGGCTTTCTGTTTTACTTCTTCAACTAAAGTTCTTTTCTTTTTCCTGTACATTCACGTGATCCTGTAACTCTACTGTGCCAGGAAAAAACAATATCAAATTGCTATTGTATTCCATACAACAAATAACCTTTAGGACAATTTTATCTTTTACCTTCCTCTCTCCTTCTTTGGTTTCATTTTGTCCACTATACACTTCTTTTGAAACGTTATTCAATATTTTCTTTGTCCTTTTTTTAAACCTGATTTTCTCTTACTGTATCTATGATGTAATGTGTTCCCTCATATTTTGAAGCGCCTTGAGCATTTAATTAGAATGGATAATGGCACTATATAAATCTCTTGCATTATTATTATGTTAATATATATATTCTTCACTACATGTTGCATTCAACTTATTCAAGTTGCTTTAAATGGATATTAGAGTGCACTAGATTTAGTATTTTTTTTAATGATTGAGTCAGCATATGAGCCAGGCACAGGGGGCAGAAAGGGTTTTGTAATTTAGGGGAGGGGGGGGGTAGGGTGCAGTGGGGACACAATTCTATTAGCAAAACATTGACAGGTAAACAACAAAAGTTATCACATTTTTTTCATGTATCATTTTGGGTATAATATTAGAAGGGGGGGGGGGGAGGGTGAGAAACAACTGTACATGTTTCCCACTCCATGGCTTGAATCCGACACTGTATGATATCATTGACTGAGTTTTTGTTAAAGGTAAAGACCAGTTATGGTCATGCGATTGCATTGTGAAAGAAACGTTGTGGAATCGATCAGAAAAGGTTGATCATCTAGCATCTAGCATCTGCAAGGTTCTGGAATCATCAAAATGATAAGAAATTTGGCCCATTCTTCGTAAAGTTACAAGCCCTATACACAGAAAGATGTATATGGGACTACCCTATATCTCTCACAGACCATGAGAGAAACAAATTTACCAAACATATGAATTAGTAGGCGGTTTCCCGGCAAATTTTTTATCATCATGTATTAGTCAAAACATATTCTTTCACATGATTGGTAATGAGAGCTTCCATTTCATTTTTTGAAATTGGGGCGTTTCCAATACTGGTCTTTACCTTTAATCACATGATCAAATGAATACTTGACCTATTCCATCCTTTCTGTTTTCATTTCACTGAAACCAAAATCAATATATACCAATCATCAGTAGCTTAGCTTCCAAATAACAATTTTGTCTGTTTGTTTGTGAGTTATATGTCACAATAATAGTTTCCTGACCGCATGTGTATAACAGCCTTAACAGACATGTGATCACTTCCCATGCTAACGGTGCATATTGGCGCTTTGATGTATGAATTTCCGTGTAGCATGAGTGCATGTGCTATTAATGGACAAACCATGTGTGATGTCGCTCCAGCACTCGGCAATGAGTGGACCATTTCATCATCGGGAATATTGAAACTAAAAGTAGCGCATCATGAGTAATATATACGATGTCGCACCTTGAAATGATCGCCCCTTATATCATGTTGATAAATCATAGTGTAGACCATGAGTCTTCCACTGCACATACACATGATAACACGTACAGCTGATCAATTTTACCACAAATATTTCTAAATACAACTCTCACAGTTATTCAAGTCTCCTTACAGATCTTGTACAACCTGCTCAGGAGACCAGTTCTTGATCTTTACTGTTGATTAATTTCATTCAAATTTCATTCATGTCATCTATTTCTTTATATTAGTACAAGGGCCCTCGTAATAAGCTTTGCTTTCTTCCCGGTCCTTCAAACACATTACTTTGTACGTATTCATTACGTAATTATTATGTTTCAATGGAAAAAATAAATTGGATTGAATTGAATTACCGGTATTTGATAGATCAACAATATGCTTTGAAAATAATATATGATAATATGACATTTGCCTCCACACAGTCATACAGGTTGAATAATCATATGCGCAGACATGATGAAACAATCAATACCCAGTAGTGTATAGAATCATGTGTGTTATACATGTACATGTATGTGTATTTTATTTGTTTGAAGGCTGTTGTAAAGTGCATTGACAATCTCTATGTCTAGTCATTGATGAGTTACTTCCTTGTAAAGCATCTGTGCATCATTTTACATCTTAATTATTTCCTTTTATTTCCCATTCTCAACTTCTTCTCTTCTACATAATTTCTTCTTCTCCTTCTCCTCTTTTTTCTCTTCCTCCTCCTCCTCCCCTCCTCCTCCTCCTCTTCTTTATTCCGCTTTAATTCATCATTTAGATTCCCTTTGTTACGGTAGTTACATTACTAAAGTTAATGCCCTCTCTAACGAGCTTTGAAGTCTTATCATGTAAATTTCCCATGCTTTTTTTCTTTCATCAATACAGAAGTTCAAAATATTTGATACTTACGTTAAAAGGGATTCCCTAGGTACAAACACCTTCTGTGCAAGAGGTTCCCTGTGGAAAAAATTATAAACAAAAAATAGTGAAATTGTTTAATTATCTCTTTAAACACAAGGATATCCAAATGTGGTTTAAAGTTTACCAATCACCTGAACGAAAAATAATCATTCATAGGAAAATGGAACCTCTAATATCAAGTGCATAACATGTTTTGGTGATTGGCACATTTCAATATTTATCTTACAACTTGTATTTGGATTTAATTCTAAAAATCATGTAAAAGTTAAAGAAAAATTTGATGTCAAACAATATTATGATTAAAAAAGGTTGAAATTATAGACATATCAATTTCTGGATATTATATAAACGTACCAAATACTGGGTAATGATTTAAGGCAAATGCAAAGATATTTGTTGAAAAACCAAACCAAAAACCAAACCAAACCAAACTTGCATCTCCAAAGGAGCGAAACTTGAAAGGGGCGGGGGGGGGGGGGGGGGGGGGAGCTGATAAGGGGCACGTCTTACCTTTTTCCTTTAGGGTTTTCCTTCACAGGTGATTCTAACTCCCCCATCCTTGTAACTTCTCCTACAAATCCATCCAGCATATTATTTAACCTGTCTTGCATCTGGTCTACAAAGTCAGTTTGCATCTGAACCAAAAATATCAAGAAAACAGGAAAAATACAAGTAAGTTTCAACAATATAACCCTTTCATGGGCACAAAATAAAGTTCTGCCAAGTGCTTTGTAGTGCTAAATGTACATGCAGGTTCAAATAAGCATGAATTCACTTTTTTTGTAAAGTATTGTAAGCTTCCTTCCACATAAAATGTTCACAAATTTTGTGAGCAGAAAGTTTTGTGCCACAAATATTTGAATTATTATACAAATAATGAATGGTTATGAGTTCAATAGTGCGAATATGTTCATGAGTTGAAAGATTAACATTCTATTCAACGAGGCGTCAGCCGAGTTGAATAGAATTAACGTTAATCTTTCAACGAATGAAAATATTTGCACTATTAAACGAATGAAAAACATTCATTATTTGTTTTATACAACATCGAAGAAGACCTAATAGAACGTTAATCAACAAATTATGCTTTACTCCTTATAAAGATAAATTACCGTTCGAGTCAAGCCTTCTCAATTACATGCAGATTGCCTTCGTGTCAGATACACGCAGGGATACGCGCGCGCACATGCAGCAGAGAGGTACGCAGTCTGCATATAACCAAAAATACACGACCGTGCAATATACCATCTATTGAATATCATGTGACCAACAATCGTCCAATCAAATGACAAGGATCCACGTAGGTGTTGTATAAAACTAGTGATAACACTGAAGTTTGTGATTTGGTTAATATATGTTGCTGTGGAAATCACTATTGTTTACCATTCATGACAGTTTCATGTCATCATACATCCAGTATCTGTGTGTACAGTAATAGGCATCATATACACTGTATGTAGGTTAAAGCAATAGATTTGGTGAAAATAAATAGTATCTATCATTTCGTCCCTATTTTCACGAAGTGACGTTAGTGAGGAAAATCGTAACGCAAAGTGAATGCGATTTTTATTCACTACCGTCACTTCGTGAAAATAGGGACGATTTAGCCTGTCTATGATTAAATAATGATCTATTTCCTTCAAATAGAATTAAAAGCTTTACAATATTTTCAACAGATGTGACACTTTTGAAATGGACTTTTATTCAAAGTGATTTTCAAAAAGTAGACTCTGCAAACAAACTGATAACAGACAATTTGTTTACCTTTATATATATCTAAGTCTATAGATGTCAAAACTTACCAAATTAATATTGAACCTTCCAGCAAAACCAAAACTATATACTGTATGTCAATATATTTAACAGTATTTGTAAATATACCTCATTCAAAAGGACAAGAAGTAATGTCAGGTACACACATTAATAACAGCAAAGTAATTCTAAATGCTCTTTTTAAAAAGAAGTACATGTATCTGAATACCAGCATAATAGAGATATACACTGTACTTTTCAGTGTACGTTGTGTAGTTATAAATGTAAATATACATCGTCCTTATTCAGATACGTACTTGTACATGTAATTGAACGACCAGGGAGAGTTTAAGAAATTTAACAAAAGTACCAGCAAATATACATTATTTATGCATGTCTACACAATTGAAGTGGGAGGGACAAGTGTACTTGATGCTAATTTGAACATCTGGATCAAAAGATGATGCACAAAAAAAAAAATCTGAACTTAAAGGTAAAGACCAGTTTTGGAAATGCCCCCCTCTCAAAAATTGAAAGGGAAGCTCTTGTTACCAATCATGTGAAAAAGAAGATGTTTTGATTAATACGTAATGATACAAATTTTGCTGATAAACCGCCTACTAATTGATATATTTGGTAATGTATTATATCTATTTTGACCTGATAGATATCGCGCACATGTCGCGCACGCATCGCGTAGTCCCATGTGCATCTTTCTGTGCACAGTGCTTGTAACTTTACCAAGACTGGGCCAAATTTCTGATCATTTTGATGATTCCAGAACCATGCAGTACACACCAATACTTATATGCTAGATGATCAACCTTTTCTGATCGATTCCACAAAGTTTCTTTCACAATGCAATCGCATGACCATAACTGGTCTTTATCTTTAAAATAATATTTTGAAAAATATTCACAAAATACAGGGCTCAAAGAACAGAGGGTTAATTCAAGATATACAGTACCTGCTGTGCTGCATTCCTGATCTGCGAGACGGCCATGTCTCGATCTCTGTCGGAACTTCCGGGAGAAGAATGCATTCTCCCGTTGTGACCTCTGTTTCTCAGCCCCTCCTGAACCCTGTGGTCCAGACCTAAAAAGTATGAGAGAGAAAAACAAGAGAAAAAAAAGAAATGGGATGAATTGCCAAGAGTCAACACAGACAAATTTAAACTTTGTGATATCACATGGCAAAAATTGTGTTTGATGTGGGAAATACATTGAGTTTCTCTTGAGAGTATCTCTCACCCAGGTCTACACTTCAAGCAAAGGGCGTTTCAATTTGTGTTATAACTTTCCACTATGCTGGCAGTACTAGAAACCAGAATTTTAGCATTTAACCACTCCTTTACATGTATAAACTACATGTGTTATAGGAGGGTATATATCAGTTCAGTTCAGTTTATTAAAAACACCATCCTAACATGGATCCTAACATGTGCATTTGATCCGATTGTGTTTTCAGAAACACACTCAGCGATTCACAAATATGAAGTAAATGAAAAACAACAATTTGTTGCTGTTTGTAGAATTCAAAATTAATGTATGCATGATTATGAGAACACTCTTGATTAGACAATTCAGATTAAATACATTTTACAAGATGCATTACCCCCACCTCCCCTGTTTGTGTCTCCCCCTATCTCTCTCCCTTTTTTTTCAAACTTCAGACTGGAGTGAAAGTCTAAGCATCATAGTGTGCGAGTCAACCAAGGTCAACAAACTTTTCCACTGACCCAAATAATAGAGAGTGGGGTGAAGTGTATGCATACCATTCACAATGTACTGATGCGTGTGAAAATCTGGGGGTGAATACAGAGGCTTTTTCTACAAAGGTATTCCTTTGTCTAAGGGAGTATTGACGTTGAAAAGGGGGTCATGGCAAAGTAAGGGGAAAGATGATGAAAGAACTGAAGAGCAAATTATATGACAGCCTCACACTGGAACAAACTCCAAATTGACAAAATCTAGACCATTCAGAGGTTAATTGTTTGAGCCTATTGTTGTTTCATCTGTGACTGCCAAGAGGTATGGATTTTTAAAAACAATGGTGAAGGGAAGGGGGTGAAGTGAAGGGGGGGGGGGGGGTTAAGTGAAGTGGGGGGGGGGGGAAGGGGGTGAGGGGAGGGGGGGGTGAGGGGTGTTAAGAAAGACAGACAAACAGAGAAATAAATACTAGCCGTACTAAAGTACTTATAAAGGTCTACATGAAGTAAGAAATAGAATGTAAATTAGTTCTGTTATCATATCTCTCCTGGCATGTTCTTTGCCATTTCTGTGCTGGCTCTGTCACAACAGAATTCATTAAGAAACTTCAAAGATGAATTTCATACACTACTGTACTATCAAATGAACTGATCCCTTTAATAGGAGTTTAGGTCAAAATGAAGAAGAAAAAAATTTAACACAATCCTTTTTCAGATTTTCTAAAAATAATCTTGTTGAACTTACTGACAAGTATCACAGTGCACCATGAAAATTGGAAAATTACCCTAGCATTAGTCATGTAATTATCTAGATATGACTTTTGCTCAAAGGTCATTAGACCTTGAAATATGATTTGTGAACCAAGTTTATGTCCACAGTTGTAAACCCATATAACATTGAATGTTTATGAGTGCAGGCAGATTACTGAAAATGTGTATTCTGTAGGCTCAATTTATGGACAAGGCTTTGTTTCTTCTCTTTAATACTTTAACAATATCACAAAACTTTTTATATCTCAACGATAAGACCATTGCACCCTTAAATCTACATTATAAATATTAACAAGGATAAATCTAATTAAATTGTGAGGCAAATTTGTTCACACTATTCCAAAAACCAAACAAAGTTCAGACCAAGTTCAAGAAACTTTTAGAAATAAAAATAAAACACCACCATTTCTCACAGAGGTAATAAATGGTCATGTCACCATTTGACCATTTCATTCACACATAAACAGAAAAGCAGATCAAATTTCCTTTTTAACTACGGTATGCATCTTAGAATTTGAGGGGAAATTTCGTTCACAGCATTAGAACAAAGTCATACAAATTTCATACTAATGATGACCTCCAATGCATACCATAGAAGCATAACAATTAAATTAAGGCCAACTATACAACAAGGATGTTTCTCAGAAGTTGGAGAGGAAAATGGTGACCCCAAAACCACACAAAGTTCATACCAAGTTCAACAAACTTTTTTTTACTCCCACTATTTCTCACTGCAATTTATAGGTCAACAAACTTTCCACCCCCCCCCCCCCCCATGTGACCACTTCCTCCACCATTGATAAAAGCACTGCCATAATGGCTTTAATCCCATTGATAACATTACAAAAGAACAAGATCTTTTGTTTGAGAATAGTACATGACTCTTTGGTAGCTAGTTCTCACAAAGTCACATTGTAACCGATGCCACTATAATAGTGTTAGTTTGGTTTTTACAAGTGCTTATCAGTCACTTTTGAATAGTTCAAATTAATGACACAGCACTGTGTCATCACAGGGCAAGTCCACCCTGATAATCAAGTTGGTTTTAATAGGAAAAGAAAAAGACAGAAACAGGTCAGTGAAAGTTTGAGCAAAATCTGATTGAAAATAACAAAGTTCTCTGTACAGAAAATATATTAAAACTTTCAAACGTACAACTGGGAATTTCCTTAGGGCAAAACAGACATTTCTGAACTTCCTGAACAGAGCAAATGGGAAGCCAGGGCTCTTGCAGATATGTCACAGAGTTGACAATTTAGGTTTGATTGATTGCAACTTCAAACATTCATAACTTTCTTATTTTTAAATCAGATTTTGCTCAAACTTTCACAGATTTGTTTCTGTCGATCTTTATCTGTTTCTATTAAAACCAACTTAATATCAGGGTGGACTTGCCCTTTAGGATGATTTCTACAGTGTGAAAGTCAGAAAGTGGCAAAAAGCTCAAACTATTCATCTTTCTGACTTCCACACTCAAGGAAAATGTATATGGTAATTTATCATCTGAAAGACATTGACATCAAGTTATATACCACTTAGATTCTGTTTCTAAATTTCATTAAAAACAGTGTACTCCATTAAGATTTGGTTACTTCTATTTATATGACCTGACAAAGATATGAAGAGGAGACAGGAAAAGAGGTAAAGAGTGAGAGAGATAGAGAAAGAGAGAGGGTAGAGATAGATGAAGAAACAGAACAATACACATCTCGTCCTAGAATATATACAGAGGGGATTTAAAGATAGAGGAGGAAAGAGAAGGAAAGAGAAGGAAAAAAGGGAGAGAAAGAGAGGAAAAAGAAGTCAAGTCCCTAACCCCATAACTCAAGTTAAGTGGGCACATTGAATAAAAGCAAGACGCAATGGTTTAAACAAAAATTAAATCCAAGAAAGGAAAAAATCAATCATGGCCCAACCCCTTCATCACCCTTCACCCATCTTTTCCCCTTTCAATTTATTGTGATGTGAACGGTGATCTATATTAGTAGGCTGTGATCTACTTTCTTGTACTGCGTAGTGTGTACATGTACATGTACACTGACACACAGTCCATGTGGCAAAAGAGTACAAGTTCAATCAAATCTTTGTAATACACTGAAAAGGTGACCATTATTCAGTCTCGATCTCTTTCTACCAAAATTGATTTATTTCCTTTGTATTCTTCCTGACCCCCCCCCCCCCCATCATTCTTTCCAGAACTTCAAAAAGTGGAGTGAATGGAGTAATAGGAAGGACAAAATTAGACCGTGGCACTCTTTGCATAACAATGAATATTATAAAGAAGGAGTACTTAAAATGCCCAGTCTATTATCATTTGACCGTGTAATAAAAGCTACTTATAAAGAGATACTTTGATGGAGGAAAAAAAAGTAAATGGAAAATGTTTCATGCACACTTTTTGAGCAAAATGGGAAGTGATATTTTTTAAAGCAGCAATCTCCACTCTATTCATTAAATTATTAATAAATAAGCAGACCTATTCTGGAAATATCTTTTGATTGCATGGAGTCACTACAAATACTATAATGCAGGAAATTATTTCAAAACCAATTTGCCTGAAATGTCATATATTGGTCGACGGAAAACCTTTCAATATTAGACATTTAAATTCTGATATGACATACATGTACATGTACATGTACATGTATGTTAAAGATATTTGCACAATGATGGTTCATTTATGTCTTTTGTTATCAAATCCAAAGTCAAATGAACTTTCTGTCGGGTTCATTTATTTTGTACTGTTCGGTTCTTTCTGCATTGTAGGTCTAGTACATGTACAGGTGTAGGTTAAAAAATATTTTGAAACATGGACATTTTGAAAAAGAAGGTTCTTCCCTAAGTTGTGTTGATACTGAACTTAAAGGCCCTCTAAAGTTAAAGCCCCTTTCAAGTGTTGGGTGTCCCCAATTCGCCAACAATTTGATGGCAAAAGAAAGAGGATGTCATTTAAGACACAATTCTGCAAAGGTTTCCCCCAAAAAATTTGAAGACAAATATTGATAAAAGAAAACATGATTTGGGTTTTCTGTTGTATGCAGAAAACCAAAATTTTGTATTCTTTCATTGATCATATTTGACTTCAAACACATTTGTTTTGAAAGTCGTTGCAGAAATGTGGCTTAAATGACGTACATCCTCTTTCACATTGTGATACAATTTAAGTGAAATGTTTCCATCAATTTTTTGGGGGCTCCCAACACTTAAGAGGGGCTTTAGTTTAAGACATCCACATTTGTGTACCATATTTTCTTGAAAGCATAGACCTATTCATTAAATATCTCAGAAACTAGATCTAGTTTCAAAATCCCATTTTAGGTTAATAAATTACTTGCATTTTTCCTAAAATGTTGTTGGTTTCAAGAAACGGGCCCCAGCTACCATGACATATTTTGCAAGAATCTTTAAACAATAAAGGAGGCAGACTTATTCAGAAGAAGAAGAAGTACAAGCCGCATGCAATACTTGTCCTAGCAGTTCGTTATGATAAGGATACGGGCAAGTTCCGGGTGATACTGACTCACTCGCTCCGCTCAACATAACACCACATCAAGCAAAGAAGATGAACACATCAATATTCTCATTCACTCACAAACATAACATGCAAAAGTAAAATAAATGTTATATTTAATTTACCATTTTGAAGTACGGGTCGTCTTCTCTCTCCTGTTTCGTCCATCTGTGTAGTGATCACGATTAATAAATATACAAATAAACTATTCGGGCAGAACCAAGTTCATGAACGACTGGCGTTTATCAATGACAATTCATAGAATGGAAAATCTAAATGCATCCATCAAGCTAGCTCAATGCATATATCGCGATGCGATGATAACAACACATGTGACGTACGTGTGTGAGCATTTCTCGATTCTCGGTACAGGAAAGTTTGTTGACCTTGTGTCTACGTCTGATGACGTCGTGCATATTTTAAAGATCCGCCTCCTCTCGATCCCGCAAAAAACCGGAGGTAGATGTGTGATAACAGGAGTTTTAGCGGAAATACACAGAAAACTGACAAATCACGGACGAACTGAATCACGAACTACAAATAAATAAATGAATGAATGAATGAATAGATAAATGAATATATAAATAGATAAGAAAATAACTTTTTATATATCGAATGAATAAATAGATGAATTTATCAATTATTAAAGTAATTAATTAATTGGTAAATCAATTAATCAATTAATTAATAAATGAAGGTGTCGTATTGTATCGAGGTCTATACATCAATAATCTGTTTATTTTGTTCTTCTATTTATCCTCTTTCGTGGGACTTTATTTTGTTCATATCATAAAATAACAGCTATTTACAACAGTGTTTAAATACAGAATTCATGCAGTTGTAACATATATCATACATAGTACAGAACATGAAACTAATGTGACATAATCACTAACTAAAATAATGAAAACATTTTTGTAACTTCGTTTCGAATTTCTTTTGATTTCATTTCATATTGAGATAGGTGCGAATTTATACCTTTAATTCTTTTATCAAAATATATAGAGCATGTATTCTGTGCTTTTCACTTTCAAAACATTCTCTAATATAGTTTCTATAGATAATAAACTGAGCAAAGTTTAAAATAAGATTGACAAGATTCATTTCTCAGGCTCTCTATTTCATGACCTATTAAAAGAAGTGTTTAGTTCAAAAAGATTTTAAAATCAAACAAAGTATCGATTAATTTGGATACAATCTTCCAAAAAAGCGAAACCTTCTTGCAAGCCAGGAGAAGGTGGTTACTGGAATCTTACACAAATCACATAGATTATTATTTTTAATCTTCTATTTACATAAATTGTCTTTATGGGCAATATTCTATGAATAAAATAAAATTGCTTAATTCTGTTGTCATTTACAAAGTAAAATTTATAATAAAGCACCGTTTTCCAGTAAAACTCATTGGGTAAAACAAAATAAACGTTCCAAAAATAAATGCACGGCAGATCTATTTTTTTTTAACATCAAATTTTGGCTCTCATGACCGCTACATTAATGGAGTCACCTGTTACTATTTCTATTGTACTGGATTCCACTGCATACGGTGGACTATTTACACATTGTAACCTATTACGTAACTTCTGCAACCAAAAATTCGGAAATGCACTTATTAACTTTGCCACTTTGAAGGCGGAAAATTATTCATTTTCTTGAAAATTAATACAAATGGATTCAACTTCTTTCCAGATACCGTTTACTAAGAATTGTTTCACTTTGAGAATATTGTTTCTCATCCAGTTTGGATAATACAATAACTCATTCATATCTTTAATATGGCTATTATACCAAATCATTTCATTTTCAATATATCTGTTACTTTAAACATATCAATATATTTCAATTCAGCCCAAGAACAAAACATGTCAACATAAAAGTTAGGCAACTGTTTTTTTCTACAAATACGATACATATCGCTCTTTTTGCAATTAAAATGCAAACAAAGTGGCAAATCTCCAATTTTCTTGATCCAATATTTAAACAAAATTTTCCAAGCACTTCATCTCTTAAATACTTATGAACCAATGAAAGATGGAATGACCGGCCTTTCGACTCTAAGTCAACCATTCCCAACCCCCCTTCTACTTCAGGATTGTGACAGATGTTTTGTTTAACCTTTTCTTTTTCAGAATTCCATAAAAATGTGTAAGTCAGTTTATTTATACGTTTAATTATTTCAGAAGGGATCGGAACTGCCGTGGCAGTATATGTACCATCTGAGACTAAATGTTTAATCACAACAACTTTTCCGTACAATGTAAGTTTTCTCATTTTCCATAAATCTGTTTATAAACAAAATCAATTTACAATGCAATGAAACAAGTCAATATTCTGTTTATAAACATATATTTCATATAAATCAATTTACAATGCAGTGTATATAGCAAAAACAGAAGGAAAATTATATACAGCAGAAAAACTCTTTTTCTTCTTGAAATAACATCACATAATGCATAAAGTTAATAAAATAGTTTAGCATAAAACATCCGAATATCAGTAATATAAAACCTGATATAGCAATTTTCTGAATAAATTATAACTCATGCTAGGTCAATGAGGTACATGGAATGCCTAAAATAAATGAGGTAATAGTATTTATACATAATTCATATGCAACGTACTGTAAAATTGAACCAAAAACATAAGATTGTGAATAAATCAATTGATGAATAGAAATAAGACTAAATAAAGATGAAAGCATTAAGATTGTTTTTAGTTGTAAATTTGATGACATCATATAGGCCTATCGTTTCACATCCGGAGTTGAGGCCCGGCATCAGTTTAAGTTCAAGTATAAATAACATAAGTAAAAGTATGAGTATAATATGAGTATAAGCATTTAAGTATATGTATGAGTATAATTAGTAGGCCTATGAAAAAGTATAGATGTAAGTATATAAGTCTAGGTTTGAATAAAAGTACAGAATACGGATAAGTATAAACATACATTATGACTTAAGTGTTTGTATAAGTATAAGTAATGAAGGCTATGAACTATAAGCTAAGTACTGTTGTATATTCAAGTATAGGCCTGTTTTTATATTCCTCGAGCTCAGTTCGCCCATGCATGGACCTATTAAGAATTTCACCATTGCAAATCTTCTTGCTGAGTTCCCTCAGATAACATACAATGTACAATTACAGAAGCAGCAGATACGAGGAAAGGGGGGGGGGGGGGTGGGGATTGGCAAAAAAGCCAAAAATGTCCAGAGTTACCACCCTCCTAGTAAATCGTAATATTCTTGCTAGACAAGAAATATATTACTGTCATGAGATTTCACAATCTTTCATGATTATGATATAATTATCTGTTATAACATCTGTTCAATAATAATGGGCTTGTATAATATGTGTGTTGATAATAAAGCAAATTTTGAAAAAGATTTTATTTGTAGCCGCAATTAAGCCTAAGCAATTTGGTGAACATCCGAGAATATTAAGATTTATAAGTGGGTTCAGATTAATATATATTGTATTCGTATAAAATACATGTGAAGGCGAAGGTGTGAAACTCAGAAATTTTTCTTGCTCAGTCGATTCACTTCTCCACATAAAAAAAAAACATCACCAGAGTCTCTTTTTCTCCTACAAAGGATGGCTTGCGTTCAGTAATGTTGTGGAAATCATAATTTTGAAATACGCTGTAATTTGCTCATGAGTTGAAATTTCTAATTGAAATCTGCTTGAGAAGGGTTTGCCTCCGACATTGCCGTTAAACAGCCAAGGAGCAATTTGTGCACCCCTCCCTGCCCTATAGCTCCTCTCTCCCTCCCGCCCTCTATCGCCCCTGCCAAATTTCTAAGCAAGAAAGAAATACGCTAATTATAATTTTTGTTAATCTACGGGGCAAGCGCGTAGCCAGGATTTCATTTTAGGGGGGGCGGTAGTGAGCACGCGAAGCGTGCGAATCACTTAAAGAGCGCGCGAAGCGCGCTCCCTAGGGGGGTGGGTGCAGGGAGGGGGGAGTTTCCCCCCTCCCGCGCGAAGCGCGGAAGCTTTGAAAGAAGACGATTCGTTGTACCTTTCTCGACTCATAATCCTTGTCTGAATTCAGTCCCTCCCCTCTCTCACGCGAAGCTTTGACGTTTCATTAAATTATTAGAGAAAGAATACGATTCGTTGTACCTTTCTCGACTCTTAATCCTTGTCTGAATTCTGTTCCCCCCCCCCTCTCACGCGAAGCTTTGACGTTTCATTACATTATTAGAGAAAGAAGACGATTCGTTGTACCTTTCTCGACTCATAATCCTTGTCTGAATTCAGTCCCTCCCCTCTCTCACGCGAAGCTTTGACGTTTCATTAAATTATTAGAGAAAGAATACGATTCGTTATACCTTTCTCGACTCTTAATCCTTGTCTGAATTCTGTTCCCCCCCCCTCTCACGCGAAGCTTTGACGTTTCATTACATTATTAGAGAAAGAAGACGATTTGTTGTACCTTTTCCGACTCATATTTCTTAATTTGAACTCAGTTTCCCCCTTCCCGCGCGAAGCGCGGAAGCTTTGACGATTCATTGTACCGTTCTCGACTCCTTTTCCCTTTTTCTTCCTACGTCCTCTTTCTTTTTTTTCTTCTCTTTCTCTCTCTTTTTTTTTTTGGCCGGCGTTTTTTTTTTTTTTTTTGGGGGGGGGGCGACCGCCCCCACCGCCCCCCCCCTGGCTACGCGCCTGCTACGGGGGCAAATAGTCATGAACTTTCTGTCAAAATCTTATAAATTCTGAATATTTTATCATCAATGTTTGCTATCGGTCGCAGACGAAGTTCTAACAGCTTTTCCAGCCCGAGTCAATGGTCAAACTGGATTAGAACCTAAGAGATCTAGCGCCACCTAACGTCGAAAAACGCGTGATGCATCTAAGCTTTCGGCAATGGCGGCGTACTGCAGTGATGCTGACTTTTCAAGTTAGATTCCGAATCGCGAATTCAGAGGAGAGGAGAGTTGACAGGGTGTTGAAACATATTCTAATTTTGGCACTCGGATTTCTAACACTGTGAACATTTACCCTGTCCGACATGGTACTTCAGCAGTTAGATCATGAGGTAAGAAAGATTTTGTCGCCAGTTTTGCTGTGTGAGTCTGACTCTGTGTGTGACTGTATTACCATGATTACGTGTGTGACACTTGAGGTCAATCTCAGACTCGGTGACAGTTTTAGTTGTGAATCGTGTTGAGTGTAAACTTGTCTTGCTTGTGACGTTGCTTTGCGTGTGTTGTCACTGTAAATATCCTAGATTAACTTAGCCTGAAGGACTAGTTGATAATATTGGTATCACCTAGTCTTAGGCCTAATTGACACCCATACTGTTAAAAACCCGTCCATGAATAGGGAGGCCAATGCCCAAATCTAACTTTTTAATTACGAATTTGTTTAAAATAAAACAAAGATTAAAAGAAAGCATTTACTTTCACTAAGAAAACTCACCCATCTGCCGACTCCAGAAGTTCCATAAAATAGGAGATATCCAGCTAGTTCCTATGAGCTTTCTTCTACGCCTGGCCGTACGTAAGAGCCTTGGCTTGAAACAATCAATTTCATGGTCCCAAAAATTACGTCGAGAATTAGACAGGCCCCAGGGAATGGGCGTGTCATCATGGTCATTGCCCGGACAACAAGTTCAAAACTTCGCGCGAAAGTACATTCATCATCACCGGCTAGCCTTGAATTAGTCGCACACACCGACACAGTACTGCAGGCCGTCCAGGTACGGTAATTGCATGCAAGCCGCAATCGAGCCATGCTAGCCATGCCACGGCATGGAGGCTCAAAACATAATGAGAGAAAGCTCGAAAACCACTCATTGTAAATTAAGAAAATTATTGAAATAAATAAATAGGCCTACCTTAGTTTTGATATGTATTCCAATTATTTCCTCATGAGTAAAGATCAATCTGACACTGCAAAATCCAACAGTTGCAGCGAACACAATACGATCGATAAATCCAACAGTTGCAGCGAACACAATACGGAATCAAACATAGTCAATAGGACTGCACGCATTGATAGACGTGTACTGACGGAGATATTTCTCTCTCTCTCTCTCTCTCTCTCACTAACCATATGATGATATCATACACTAAAACACACACGTTCAAATCATGGCATTCATTACACTTCTCAATTTGAGTATAGACTGCTCACGTAGACTTTTTTTTTTTTACTGAAATGTCTTTTTTTACACTTCTCATACATTACTGCACGACACTGACCTAGTGCTGAGAATAAGGTACTATGTGTGAGACTACGTCAAATTTGTTTTGCGCGCGATGAGACCGGACCTCATACATATTCATATTATGATGTCGCAAGACTTCTATTTTGGGCTGGAACAATGACGTCTCTGTTCACAGTTTTGCTCCCCAATTTGAGATGGCTCTAGCTATGGGGCTCAAACCAACGCAAGATTGACAAAAACATCGTACTCTATCTACCTTTGATTGTGCAGTTTGTAAAAATCTGCAATTAAAAAGATATAATCCTTTTTCGTTATATTTTCTAGTTGTTAAAAGTGACATTTGTGCACAACTGATATGTTAATCTCTATCAAAAGTTCTTTGATATTAAATTGATTCCATATTTTTAGGCGCTACCTTCAGTCATTGAGAAGGATTTTAGTGAGCTAACCTCATCGCCCTCTAGGACCCGTCTAGTTTCTCTTGTCCGTCCGTTATTTTCGTCTGCTAGCGCAATTATTGGATCAAAATACATCAAAATCTGCAAGATCGTCAACAAATGGTGAAAGACCATTACAGATCCGTGATTATAGGTATGTTGTGGAGTGTGTAATTGTGTATTTGTTATACATTTTATTCCATAGATATTTGTTTTCTTTTTTTTCCCCTTTTTTTTTCTTCTGGTAATTTTCTGACTTGGACGACGAGCGCACAAATCGTAGGCGTAGAAGCCTTACGCCCGGGCATTGGCTTCCCTACCATGAATGAAGGGTGATGACTGATGACTGATGTTGTTGACATGGTAAACTAGTCGTCTAAACCCAAAATATTGGGCGCTAGTGTAGTTCCGTATCCATTTTTTTAGCAGCTTAATATCCATTATTAGCAAAAGAGTTTTAGCCCAATTTTTTACTCATTTTAATCATAATCATATATCGCAATTTCCACCTGAATTTGGATCACACCCGACATCGGGAAGCCTCCGTTTTGGACTTCGATGTCGACGTCGTCGCTCAGTAGTCAGTACCGTCTCTACGCACCTCAAACTGAAGCTATTGTGGCGTAACCGGGCTCTGCCGGGGTAGCGTTCTGCCTTGCAGTCTCTCAAAACCAGGTCCACGCTCTCGACAATCATTCATCAACTATATCTCTCAGTGGGCTCTCACAAAAGTATATTGTGTAAGAAATAACGTGGACTAGCTCTCATTTTACTCACTCCCGCAATCACTGAATTTCTGACAGGACTAAAGTCTTGTCAAGAAACAACACTTGCACAGTATCTGCAGTTCAAGTAACTTTACTCGTTCCTGGTAACGGACCTGTCGCAACGACAGCCCGACGCTGACTGACTGACACAACGGCTCAACGCCGACTCACAGATCACAACTATACAGAACCTGTCTCAGCGACAGCTGAACGCTGACTGACTGACTTCTCACGATGTACATATATTTCACAATTAACTATAACGCCCTCTATGTCTCACTAAATTACTGGGCTAGTTATGAGCTACACTATCATTATCAGTCCAAAAATATGCAGACTTCTCGTATGGTTTATGGTATTACGCGCATGCACGATACCATAAATCATACGAGAAGTTTGCATAATTTTGGACTGATAGCTTCAGTTTGTTGAGGTGCAGGACTACAGTGTAGAGACGGTACTGAGCAACGACGTCGACATCAAAGCCCTAATCGGAGGCTTCCCGATGTAGGATGTGATCCAAATTCAGGTGGAAAATGCAATAGGCCTAGGCCTTATGATTTAAATGAGTAAACAATTGGGCTAAAATTCTCTTATTTAGAATGGATATTAAACTGCTAAAAAAATGGATACGCAACTACACTAGTGCCAAATATTGTAATCTTCTTCTTCCATCTTCCTCATTAAATCGTTCGTGATCACCCATTCCCACGCGAATGCCAGAGGTCCGACTAACCTTGGAAACTTAACTAGTCTACCTTCACTCTTCAGACTGACTTCGCTAGTACTAGTCTCTTCTTTCTACTCATAGGCCTATTCATAATTTTATTTTAGTACAAATGCTTAGGGCCTACATCGAAAGGTGTGTTGCGGTGCAGTGTGGTGACTTCAACGCACCCATTGGAGAAAAGCCCACTTTTCTTGAAAGGGTGTGTTGAGAACGGAGTACCGTCTTAACACACCCTTCGGGATTAGCGGGTGGTCTTTCCTCGAAAGGGTGCGTCGACTAGTTTTTCACATCAGTCGTTTAAAATGTTTAAGGAATAGAAGTGTCGTTTTATAAATTGAAATAATCAAACTTGAACTACTTTTTACGTACATTGCGTAGTCTTTCAGATCAGGCGAAAATGGGCACCGATCAGATTTTAAAGGGGTATTTATCGGAGTTGAAGGAGGCACTTATCTGAAGTGAAAAGGAGTAGTGCCTCGAAACCTGAAAAGGGTCATTTACCAGAGAAGGGGCACTTACGAGAAGGGGAAGGGGCTCTGTTTTTAATGGGGCACTTATCATTTGGAAAATGGGAACTTGTCGAAGGACAGGGGCACGTGTCCAAATAAAAGGGGCACTTTGACTAATTAATAGGGGCATTTAAAAAGTGGGGGCACAATGTTTTTTAACATGGGATAGCTATACGATGAATTTTGTGTGTGTGGACATGGGGTATGGCGCATGCACAGTTTTCACTGAATTTAATGAACTGTCTGCTCGCGCACAGTGACAGGCACAGCTTAAAAGTGTTCCATTGCTCGATGAGTCGATGCAGTCTATGATAGTCGAATGTGTATTGACTTAGTATAGTACATGCGGCTGAAAACCACTGCCGAGACTTTGGAAATGAAAATTGAAATTGCCACGTCAACTCTTGTTTCTTTTCAGGATTTTCCTTATTTTGAGACAGTAACAAAATTTACTTTCATCAAGTTCCATGATTTGAATAATTCCATAGATTTTTAAGTGTCTCTGTGTCTGCAAAGGTCCAAATCCCCTCTGTTAATCTACTTCATAATTCATATTTATTGTAAAACCTTATGAAAAAGCTGAAGACGAACACCAGGAAACAAGCGAGTTCTTGATCCATGTACTGTATGACGTGTTTAAGGCAACCTACTATTTCTTTCAACCTGGCTTGAGCATCATAGGCTTGGAAATGTGCCAATATTGATTATTTTTTATGATCAAATTCAGGATTTTGGGTAATTTTTTATTGGTCGCTAAAGGACTTTGATAATGTGAATGACAATTTCTGTGTGTTTTGATACTACTTGAGTAAGCTGGTGCATCAAATGGAAATGATAGGTCAAATTGTATACAGTGTAGCAGCAGTAATTAAATGACAGGCCTGCACTTTATTCTAGGTCTCTGCTAAAAAAGTAGGGGTTTCCAAGATATTTTATTTAAATAGAAGTTATTTTGAAGTTCTCATTTAATTTTCTCCTTTCTATAATATACCGGTAGTGGGATTTACACCATGGACCAATCCTAAAATAGCATGGCACTTTTTGTCCCCCTGTCTCACCATCTTAGCCAATTTGGAATCTAAGGATTCTAGGGAAGCCTCTAGGAAATTAATTTTTCATTAATGGATGGGTTACTTTCATCTCATTCTTATCTATAACTACAGGGAGAGTACATGTAAGAGAAGACTATTTTAACTTGCATGTAGCCCAGTCCCTTCTCTCCCCCAAATGTACAAAACCATTTGATTCACTCAATGTTTAGATTATGCTTCACTGGTAGTGGTAGACCCCAGACGTGTCATTGACTCACGAGTGCAAATATTGAGATCCATCATTGAAACTCAAAATGAACATGTGTACACAATACACATGCATGTATTTAAAGATTTTTGTGTTAAAATTAATCCAATAACATTTTTGTGTGTGAGAAAATATCAAATAACATGAAACCCCTCCCCATCAAAATTAAACAAAAATCTGCATGAGGAACAGGGAGCAGTTTCTCAAAACTGTCAGGCTAACTTTTCGGTAGGCTTGAGTCGGTACGGTCGATCACACTGGGACCCGACCGTTGCCGTCGGGTCCCGGTTTCGTTTTTTGAGAACCGATGCTCCGAAAAAAATAAGGAAATATGTAAGAAATTGCAGTTTTGCACACCACTAAAATCAATCCACCTTAAAACTTAAGTATTTAATGGTTACCAATTATATTCTAGCTCATCCTGAATCAATCCGAACTGCTGATATAAATATGGGTTGCAATTAGGCAGTTCGCCCCATGGGGTTGTTGTTGCCAGCTGCTAGCTAGCTACTGTACTGGTCGGGTCTCTCGGCAGGAATCAGGTTGAAAGAAACATTAATGTTTGAATAATAAAACGGCTTTCTAAAAGTACTTCTTTGCAACATCCCGACCGAATAATTTTTAAAAGACAAAATATATATTTTTTCTTTGATTTTGAACACCGCATGCTTCTTTTAAAAGCTGAAAATTACTTGGTAATCACAAGAAGTTTCCATACGGATAGCTGTTGCAAGGCAAGTTCAGACTAGTCTCGGAAAAATGCGCACTGTGCTCCTCGTTAGCTGTAATGCGTGCCAGAACGAACCCAAAAAAAGACGTGATCGTAACGAGAAAAAAAATCATTAAAAACTACGAGAGCACAATTGGATTGACAACTACTTAAAATTATCGTAAGCAGATACATAACTTGGAGGAAGAAAACAATAGTTGTCCAAGAAAAGCCACATAAATAGTGATATTTTAGGAGTTACTATAGGTACAATCATTATCGGAAGGGCCTGCTGCAATATCCGAATTACACGTGTTTAAATTGAACACGAGGCTATACGAGGCAAATACCGCCCTCTACGGTAAAAAGCAGTTTAACAAAGGATTCAAGTATTTGCAGCAGGCTCCTTGCGATAAAAATGTACTCAGTTACTCCTCGATTATCACAATTTCTGTGGCATTTCTTGGGCGATTAATGAATTCTTTGTCCAAGTTATCTATCTGATTATGGTAATTTTGAGCAGTAGTTGTCTTTCCAATCGTGCTCTCGTAGTTTTTAATGATTTTTTTCTCGTTACGATCACGTCTTTGTTTGGGTATGTTCTGGCATGCATTACAGCTAATTACGAGGAGCACTGCGCATTTTTCCGAGACTAGTCTCAACTTGCCTTGCAACGCTATCCGTATCGAAACTCTTGATTACCAAGTAATTTTCAGCTTTAAAAAAAAAGCATGCGATGTTTAAAATAAGAGATATATATTTGTTTTGTCTTTAAAATATTATATGATCGGTATATTGCACAGAAGAAATTTTTAGAAAGCCGTTTTATTATTCTAACATTCATATTTTTTGACCAGATTTATTCAACCTGCATGAATCGAAATGGCGGCTCGAATGTTGTCTTTACATTTCTGCCCCAGTTTTTTTACTTTTAGAGGCACGATAATGGCACTAAACATCGCCAATCATGGATGAAAATAATGTCAAATGGAAGAATATACCGATCTGAGCCGAGGTATGCATGTGCTTATTAATTTGATTGATAAAAAAGGTCACTTTTAAGGGACATACTGATGATATGCGCTTTTTATAGAGGCAAGTGACAAATCCTGCGAGCTGATTTCGGGACACCGGGTCCCGATCGGTACATGGCCGTCGGGACCCGGTTTATGAAAATCCCGACATGACTCAGGCCTACTTTTCGGACATCCCATTGGAACGCATGTTCTAGAATCAACACGCATTTCTATGGGATGTCCACAAAGTTAGACTTATGACGGTTTCAAGAAACTGGCCCCTGATACATGTTAGTGAACATGTACTGTACATGCAATGACAAGTGACTTTATAAGTTCATGTACAGTATGTATACCACGGTCTTCAATGCAGATGAGTTGATCTCTGTAGGAAAGCGATGGTGGTGTTTGCTTTCTGGCAGGTGTTAGTGATGTCAGTTTTTACTTCAGGTCCTGTGTCATGGTAATGCCCTTGGTAGCATTGAACAAAACTGTCTTAAACAATTTGGCTGACAACCCATTGAACTGAGTGATGTCAATGGGATGTTTTTTTTCTTCAAACAGTTTCTTGTAACGAACCCCAGGTATTTGATGGATATCACAGGGTCCAGGGTAGCACTGTCCAGGAACTAGTGCTGGTGAATTGGTAGTTGTGTCCTTTTTCTTGTGACAGTAATGGCAAGTTGTTTTTGTTGGTTTCATCCTCCAATCTGAAACCCATTTGCTTAGTACACTTTACATGAAGGTCATTTTGGAAGTCAGCAGTGTCTTGCTGTGACTTGATAGTTAGGTATGCCTATTATCAGCAGGGGCTGGACAGTTGATGACACAATGTTTGGCATGTCGATGTCATGCATACATGTAGAGAAGAGAAAGAGGTATGGTCCAAGGACTGATCCCTGTGGGACTCCATCTCACCAGATTGTGCTTGATCAAGGATGAGTCTTGTGCCTCTACCTCCTGTTACTGATAAAGTTAATGAAGTTTTGTTCTACTATACCATAGTGGTTTAGCTCCTGAAGAACCCTCCCATGGCAAACTTTATCAAAGGCTTTGATGAAACCTGTGATGAGCATGTTAGTCTAGTTTTCCCCACCATGGTGTTGGTGAGGTCACTGATGTACAATGTACATTCGTAGCCAAGCAGCACATGATCTTTTTCTATTGGACTCTAGATGTATTTCACAGAGGAAGAGGATGTTATTATTGCTTGATTTGCTCCGTATGTCATGTTGTTGGGAGGAATAATATGTTCAGCATCCATACATGTTTAGCGGCTATGGGCAGTAGTTTCTTGGATCTGTCTCGTGACCTTTCTTGTGGATGGGCACTATGTTTGCATGTCTCATGTTTTTAGGCACTTCCAAGATCCCATCAGTCTTATATGATCATCTGAATGTGATGTATAAGATAGGGGTGATGATGAAGACCCATTCATTTCACGATTCAAGATTAATGCCATCTGGGACTTGAAAACTATTCTTCTTTTCTTTGTTTGTACCAAAACACAAGACCCCTGACACAGATCATAAGTGAATAAAAAGTGATATGGCTTGGCCATATACTTGTACTTTGTAGGAAAGAAGATAGAAATTCTACATGTACATTGTACATGAAATATGGTGTTTGATTGGAAACTGTCGGAAGAACAACGATAGGAACGCCCATAAATACGTGGAGGAGAACAGTAGACAATAACCTAAGACACTGAATACAATATTCAGACAGAGCGGCGCGAAACCACGTATTTCGGTGTGCAAGCTAAAGAGAGTTTACGAGTGGCTCAAGTTTTGTAGAGGAATATTGCCCACTACCCAAAATGGCAGAGACATTTTTTTTTAAATAACAATTTTATTTTTGAATGTTAAGAAGCTTCATTGGAAATAGATCTCAGCAATGGGATTTACAGCAGAAATCTTTTCTCTAAAAATGGGTTGATTGGCGGTCAGTTACGTGGTGTATCGAAACAGCGTGGGTATTGTTAGGCTCCCAGAGAGCTGACATTGCAACACAGCCTCTTTCTCCATCTACATGTACAAGTTGCGGCCCTTATACTCCATAATCACAATGATGCCATTTACAAGTGTATGAAGGTAACGATCCCAAATCAAGAAGATTTACTTACAAAGTTGAGTTTAAAAAAACACTTTGTAGTGCCATGCCTTACGAAAAATGGATCACAGTTCAATTGTGCGATGTGCTTGGTACTATTTGATACACCCAAATCCCTAAATTGAGACAGGTGGCTCATTATAACTATGCAGACTAATCATAATTTGATTGGGATTTTTGCAAAGTCAGGAGAGAGGGAGAGTGAGAGTAGGGGGAAATACCCTGTCTTGCCTGATTGGCACCAACCAGGCGTTTCCACAGGAAGCAGTAATTTGGCGCATCCTGCCGCTCCGCAGTATGACACATGGTTCTCCCCTTCCCCATCGGGTTGTCTCCTACACATTGTAGTCCTGCAGATACCTTCAACGCATATGTCACCCGTCGTGTATGTTGTAGTCCAACCGTGTGGGAGCTCTATTTGCAAACTGCATGCAAAATCCTGCACGTTGCACTTCGTAGTGGATAGATTGTGAGTTGGTCTAACTTGAGAGCCTGGTCCTGTCAACATGGAAGGCTTGGACTTGTTCTGGCAGCAGAGGGAAGACCCCATCTCGGTTGTAGACCCCTCGGCAGTCTTCGGAGAGCTCTTGTTCAACGCGGACATTGCAAGAAACCGCTGTGTAAGTGACTCTTCCGCTATCCCCCCTACCCTTGTCACCAATGCCTTGGTCTCATCGGGTCATACTGACCACTATTCTAAGAGCAGTTCCTGGGACCTGTTTCATTGAACCTACACCTGCCAAATTTATCTGGCAAGTTTGCTTACAACCGATGCATACAAGTACATTTTAATTGCTTTCCGTTGATTAATGATTTTTGTTTACCAGTATCAAGTTTTATCAAACAGCCAGGGCCCAGATTTGTTTTCAATAAATGAGTTTGATGTTTTCACATCTGTGGCACTATTCATTTGTACAGGAACCATTTGTAACAATCAGATATATGCTGGTAACACTGAACAATGCACAGTTACTAGTGCATATCTTTGTGGGGTTACTTAATTTTTTTCTTCATTCATTACCCTTTTTTTTAATTTTACAGTGGTTGTGGAAACAAGGTTTACTCAAGGTTTTAAACCACAAGCAATCCTATGATTTGAAACTACAAGCAGCGGAATGGGGGTCCTCACTTGAAGTGTTAGCTCAATTTCAATTAACTTTGAAGTTTTGCTCGCCCAGCTTGCAGTTTGAAACCTCGAGCAGCCATTTTTTAAAAACTTCAAAGTTTCACAAACATAAAGTTTAAAACTAACATGTGGTATCCATTAGAAGCTACATGTAAATTGTAGGTTTGGCTAAGCTCCTCCCCTCCAGAACTACATGGTACATGTACCTTGTAAGCCGTGGCCCAGTAATTTTACTCTCTATGTGTAAAAAATGGTAAAGAGTTACCGACAGCATGTACTTGTGGATACAGTAAAACCTGATGTAGCGACCACCTGTCTTTAAAGACAAATTTCTTTGTTACCCTTGAAAAATTGTTTCTTATTGACAAATGTACTAAAAGAATCTGTATATTAAGACCACCTGCCTCAAAAGACCACTTTATTAACTCATTTGAGCGGTCTTTGTATACAGGTTTCACTGTACTACATGTAATTCCGAGGTCCTTCAGAGAGATGCACCCTGAACTTTAACATTGTAACTAATCAAAGTTGTTTATTTCTGTCTGGCTAGAGATTGTAAACCTGTAGGAAACCATCAACTTCCTTTTCCTTCACAACAGGTTGCGAAAAGCATACCGCAGTTGCATGCACTTAGCCGGCCGGCTCCCCATGCTTTGTCCTGTGTCCTGTGTCCCCACGTATTCACTTCTGTGTGTGTAATTCCCGCATAGTTTCAAGACACTTCATACATGTGTTCTTGTGAAGTAGGCGTGTCTGTTTCACTTCTGGATAACTTCACAACCTGAAACTCGTGCTTGGCTTCAAGTTTTCCATCGTTAATCGGAGGAACTTATTAGATATCACTTCGGATCTGTCTCCATTTTGTTTCCGTTTCATACGAGGAGTAGTATAAATGCAAGAAAATCTGACAAAACTGGCATCCCAGGAAGTTATTTCTCAAGATCAATCTACACACTTCTCAAGTGCTTGTCATATAATTCTAATATTAGTTCCTGGTGTGTTTTCAGTAATTAAGTTTGCTTGTCAAATCTGTGCTCTGTCTCTGTACATAGAAAGCTAGTGTCATGAATGGCTTCACAGGAATGGAGGTATGTAGGTTTATTTTTATTTTTATTTCCTGTTTTAACAGAGTATCAGTTTTGAGTAGTTTACTGAGATCTACAAATCAGATTATGGTGCATTGCTGATGTATTGAGTGGTTCCACGATTCTGGTTTACACCATGATAAACCAATTTGTCAATTTACATGTTGCAAATTTAAGAGACTTTGATAGTATTTTGTAGTTCTTGAATTCAATGTTCTAAAGCTGTGTTTGAGGATGAATTGGGTGACTCCATAATTCATGTATTAATGTATGAAGGAAGGATTGTTGATTTGTTTTGCATTTTTGAGAATTATTATCTATGAATGTTTAAACTACATTTACAGTATGTGCCTGTGATTGCTATTGCAGTATACATGTATACATGTACCTGTACATGTAAGAAACTTAAAAGATTCAATACATTTAATTGGAGAATCTTTGAATTCGAAGAACAATGGAAAATGATGACAACAAATTGACTTGTTTTAATATAATCCTCTTTGTTTTGAATTGAATCAAAGATTCAAGATTCAAGATTCAAATAAGGTTTTATTCATGACTTGTCAAAATGTCCAAGGACTAAAAATGCAAGTTTACATCAATACAAAAAGCATTCAAAAACATGTGTACATATACATATAAAGATAACATAGCAAATGAGAACAAATATATAACAATGAATAAATGTTTAAATCAAAACATTAAAGTAGTAACAAACAAAAAGGATTAAAAAAAAAAAAAAAAAAAAAATACAAGATATGAAATATTGCTAACGAAAATGAATAAATGTTTACATCAAAACAAATAAAGTGTATACAGATACGTGAGTTCAATTAAATTAAATTAACTGTAACATTCGTAAATCATCGTCAGCTGTTGTCCTTTACTCCTTTTCCTGTATGGAAATTATTTTAGTAGAAGTTTAACCAAAATATTACTGTTTGTTAACATTTGCCATTATAATACATTTTATATCTTACACAGGGGATACATGTACATGTACATGTAACTGGTAGTGTAATTAGTTCCTTTAATTCAATTTACTTCATTATCTAATGATCAGAGTGCATTTCATGCAGTGGCTAAAGCTGTCGTACCTGCCAGTGTAAAATACAAACTGAGCTTTATACATGAGGCCCATTTACACATCCAAAACACCAGTTTGAAAAATCATCAATTTTTTTGACTAACATTTAACTACTGGAAAAACATTAAAAACCGTTGAAGTTTGCTAATACCATTTTCTAGATGAGGATAGTCATGTACCGGTAAGCAAAATCATTATTTTGAATACCGAAGTTTGCGTACACTGCTAGATACCATTGACATTTTGACAGGCGCTTAATAAAAACACACTCCAGAGGTGAATTTTTTAATTTTGTATTTATTTATTTATATTTCAATGTTTCATAGCAACGTCGGGCAAAACTCTGTAATGTGAGAAAAATCAATGATTTTTGGGTGCAGTGTAAATGCAGCTACAGTATACATGTACAATGCATGTAGTGCTTCTGGCACTGATCTCTAAAGTCATGTGCAAGTACAGATTATCCTGGAAATGCATTTGGAAGTGAATTGATTTTTTAAAGCTGCCCTAATAAGATTATCACTCATTAGTGAGTCATGTAACAGTTTGATGGAAACTGATTTTTTTTTTTTTCCTAGCTGGAAAAATCTTTAAGCTACAGTCCCATATACGATACGTCCCGGACCGTCCCGGACCATCCCGGACCCCATCCGGGGTGATCCGGGATTCGGTCCGTGTTGACACCGTGTTGGCACCGGGGTGGTCCTGGATGGTCCTGGATGGTCCTGGATGGTCCTGGATGGTCCTGGGCGGTCCGGGAGTCGACCCCGGATGTTTTTGACGGTCAAAAACTGCCGGGGTGGTCCGGGACGGTCCGGGACAATAGTTTGATCCGGGGTGATCCGTGTAGCCACCGTGCTGGGTCCGGGGTCATCCGTAGTGGCGCCGGGGCGGTCCGTGTTGATCCGTGGCAGTCCGGGAGTGAGTTATTGACCGCCCAGGACCATCCAGGACCATCCAGGACCATCCAGGACCACCCCGGTGCCAACACGGTGTCAACACGGACCGAATCCCGGATCACCCCGGATGGGGTCCGGGATGGTCCGGGACGGTCCGGGACATATATGGGACTGTAGCTTAAAAGCATCACACTTTTTTTGAACAAAACATCCCGGACCATCCCGGATCACCCCAGACCATGGTCCGGGATGGTCCGGAGTGGTCCGTGCTCGTCCGTGCTGGTCCGGCGTTATATGGGACTGGGGCTTAACATTGAACAAATGGTTGTATTATAATGTATAGAGTAGGATTTTCCAACCGGTTCCCTGAAAAAAAAGAACAAGAACAAAAGTTGTATGAAGTTACTGCATTTTGTTTTTTCCTATTTCTTTCTCTATCTTCTGTGTAATCTTTCATTTCTTAAAAAAAATAATTAAGTTATGTATGTTATAACATTTTTTAATCAAGGTTTTTAAGGTGTACTTTGTCCCTGTATTGTCTCATTTTACAGGCACTAATATGTGCATGATAGTCTTACAGTTCGTTGTTCAATGATTTCGATCACTTAAAGTTGATGCAGTTTTTTTCTTCCAGGCACTGTAGTGCATTAAGGCCGATAGCGTATCAGTTTGTGTACTATAAAACAATTTTTTGAGTTCATGCAAATAATAATTTGTTTTTCTTTTGTTGTTTTTGCTTTACAGCCCCCGTTGGTGCAAGCCGTTTTCTACGGAGATGCCGATGAAGTCAGGGCCTTGCTCTACAAGAAAGAAGATGTGAACAGCACGGTAAGTCCCTCTGACAGGAGATTAAATCACTTGTTGTTGCAATTACTTTTCATTTACCACATCAAGATTTGCCCCATGTTTCATTTCACCAAATATATATTTCTATTTGGGCTTACATATTGTAGGGCTATGGCAGGGGTCCACACTAATTAACTTTTGTAGGGTCCAGTCTGCAATTTCTAGGTTCAAGTCTGCAATTTCTAGGGTCAGTATGCATGAGCGGATGAACCCCTTGCTTAAAATTTCGAAATTATTCAGGAGCCAAGGGAAAAGAGTCGACTTACCTGTAAACAAATTGTATTCCTTGCTCTAGTTTATTTGTGAATGAGTATAAACATACTCGGATGTCTACATGTACATAGTAAATCTGCATGGCCATTTAAATTTATAAAAAAAAATTAAAATATCAACAGAAAATGGTTTCCTTGATTTGTCAGAACAACTGTTTGTACCGATAGACATATTGTCTCCTTATACAGTATCATTCTTACACTGTATCATTCTTACACTGTAGTTCAGTTCTGAAAAATCATAGAAAATTGACAACCATTCTCTGTAACTAGGTCACATTTACATGTAGGCCTAATATTTCTTGCCTTATCTCTCCATTCTCTCTTTCTCTCTGCTATTTTATTTGTTGATTGCATGATTGATAAATGAGCAAATTTGAAACCAGTGAAGTGCACTTTTGATGACCTAAATATGGATACAATAACATGCCATACAGCCTCAGTTGGCTTGATTTATTGAGAGAGCTGTCTTCATCCGTACATGTACAAGCAATTCAATATCTCGGTATGCTTAGTCTATGGTTCCAGACCCTCTACTTCTATAATCATTGATGTACGACACATGCTCAAGCGAAATATTGCTCTGAGGGCAATGGGGCTTGGACTAGCAACTCGGTACCCAGAGATGCCAACCAGTACGATTTAATCGCATTTAGTACAATAATAAGAGTGGAATACGATAATACAAAATCACCTCTTAAAATACGATTTTCAACAAAACAAAAACAAAAAAAAACAAAAAAAATTATTTTTAATCCATAAAAAACGTGGTATCGCATAGAAACATGTACAAGTAAACCCCCGCAACCTAAACAAAAATTTTGCTTTACAATTTTCTCTTTAAATTTTAATGAAAAAGCAAACATTTTACTTGACCGTACTTACCAGTAAAACATTTTTCTGAAATTTTACTGGCCCGGGGCAAACGGGGCCATTGCTAGTGTCGAGCTTTCGTGAAAATCTGATTTTTCTCTTCAAAATCTGATTTTTTAGGATAATCAGTCTGTTTTTTTGGTGTCAAGAGCCTGGCATCTCTGGGTACCCAGGTCCTGCCTGAAAGTTTAGTGTCACGGTTACAAAAATGCCGTTACCTGAAATGGGATGGCAGTGAAAAATAAGCCCATTAAATGTTAAGATTTTTAGCAATCAAATAAACCAGGACATGCGAACCTGGGCTTATATCGGTATATTCTCCCATTTGACATTATTTTCATCCATGTTTAGCGATATTTAATGCTATTATGCCTCTGAAGGTACAACAGTTCTGGTAAAAAGAGAAAGACAACATGTTAGCCGCCATTTGGATTCATATAGGATTAAGGAATCGTGCTTCAGAGCAATAATATTGTTAGAAAAACAAAACGGCTTTCTGAAAATTGTTCCATTTTTTAACTGAAAAATTCCCTTGAAAACAAAAACAGCAATTGTTGCCAGAGGGTTCTTTTGAGCACCGAACCATGACATGATCACCATTATAAGATCTAAATACGTGTAACTATTTACACATATTACAGCATGAACACGTACATGTATACAGAAATACTTAGTCTTTGACTTTAGACTTTTGGAGAAGTCAATATCTATGGTCTCTTTTAGAGGGGAAGTTGCAATCATATTAAACACAAATTGGCAACACTGTGACATATCTTTCATTACTATTGAAACCAACTTAATATCAGGGTGGACTTCGTTTATATCAAATGCGTACAGATCTGGCTGTTAGAGGTGTTATAAGCAGCTACATGTACATGTACTGAAGAGTTTAGAACTACATTGCGCATGCTTATAGGTTTCAATAACTATTTACCTCATTAGATTCAAATTTAGTTGAGCACAGTATATTCATTAAAAGAGAGTGCTACGATAAGAACTTAATCATTTATTGAAAATATTGATACAAGGACAAATGGATGTAAATTAAGTCTGAACGCAGAGCCTAAGTATTGTGTAGTGGCCAATTAATAATATCAAATATTTAGGTGGGATAGGGAAATCTGTATTGCATGGTAAATAGAGTTGAATGGAGTAAATTGTTGACAGTTGGAATACTTGTACGTGACAATTTGGGAATCACTCAGTGGAGAGAGAGAGAGAGGGGGGATGGGGGAGTGTAGGAAGAGAGGAAGGGATGGAGGGAGGGAGGGAGGGAGGGAGGGAGGGAGGGAGGGAGGGAGGGAGGGAGGGAGGGAGGGAGGGAGGAAGGAAGGAAGGAAGGAAGGAAGGAAGGAAGGAAGGAAGGAAGGAAGGAAGGAAGGAAGGAAGGAAGGAATGAAGGAAGGAAGAGAGGGGAGGGAGGGGGAGGGGGGGGGGGGGGGGGTAAGTGAATTAAAGGGGAAGTGAGGTAATAATAATAATAATAATAATAATAATAGCCTAATAATCCACTCCAAATTTTATTAAACCGAGGTGAATTAGAGAAGAGACTAAAAGAGGGTAGATAGAGAGAGAGAGAGAGAGAGAAAGAGACAGAGACACACAGAGAGACAGACAGACAGAGAAATGGGCTATTTTTTTGTGGGGGGGGGGGGGGTGTTGGGTTCATACAGTGTACATGTATAGGGAGAGAAAGTTTGATCAATGCATAGATCTTTATAAGTTTCTTGCATCCAAAACTACATGTAGCACAATCCACAGTATGCCTGTACACACAAGCTATGGAGCAAGGCGGCAAGCTGTCACAGTGCGCTTTGCATCGCTCGGAGATCACTCATTCATCTTCTTGGAACAGTCTGTTTGTCCATGCTTGACAATCTGATGAAAACAGAAGGAATCTGAACTAGGAGAGACTTGACCTAACCATGCTTCAAGAACCCGGAGCAGAAGGAGAGAGAAGGTTACTGAGAAGAAGAAGGAGGAGGAGGAGGAGGAAGAGAGAGAGAGGGAGAGAGAGAGAGAGAGAGAGAGGGAGAGTGAGAGGGGATAACAAGGAGAAGGGGGAGGTGTGATTAGGAGGAGGAGAGTGAGGAGAAGCAGAAGCAAGAGGAGGAGGAGGAAGAAGAGAGAGAGGGAGAGACAGAGAGAGAGGGGGGGAAGGGAGGAGGGGCGATTGGGAGAAGGGGGAGTGAGGAGGAGGAAGAGAGAGAGACTGAAAGAGAGAGAAAGAGAGAGAGAGGGGGGATGAGGAAGAGGAGGTAGATAAATAAGAAGAAGGAGTAGGAGAAGTATTAATTGACTATTAATCAGGAATAATGTTAAAGAAAGAGAGATAGAGATCATCTAGACGTATGATCAAGAAGGGACAGGGGGTGGGGGCAGCTACATGCTATCACAATCCTAATTACCGGTACACCGTTTCTTTCACTCACTCATCTGGTCAGACCCTATGTTTGTCCATGCTTGACAATCCGATGATAAAAGAAGGAATTTGAACTAGGAGAGACTTGACCTTGTTTCAGCCATGCCTCAAGAAATCCTGCCCCCTCCATTTACAACACAGTTTATAACTGATTGACCTGTATAAATCTCCATCTGTGCAGAACTTAACCATGTACATGTACATGTACTGCATTGTATTAGCTAATGGGTTCAGTTTTCAGGGCTTTTGACACTGGGGTTTGAGAGTCTCATTCACATTGCTGTTTGAACCGCTTGACCTGTATAAATCTGCATTTGTAAAAGTGCTCTACAGTGATTTTTTTAGATGACAGTGGGTGCAGTTTCAATCAGATTGATAAAGGCCCTACATTAATAATAATAATAATTTGGATTGATATAGCGCTTAATACGATATATCGTCTCTAAGCGCTTTACAAATATTATTACCCCGTCCTCAAATTCATTCATGCACAATGTGCACCATCTCCACTCACTGGGGAATATTCCTACCGTATGGTCACTCTGAGGGCATACAGGTGTAGGCAATTACTATCACATTACAACCATGTAGAGAAGCATAAAGTCTACAAAGCTTTCGAAAATGGATGGTGGGGGGGGGGGGGGGGGTGTTTGTAAGAATAATTGAGACACACTTACATGCCCACAGTTGTACAATGCAAATGTACATGTATGCAGAACACCCCTCCCCCATCCCTCCAAAAAAAAATGGAGCATAACCCTCTTTGGTTTCGAAATTTCTTTTGATGACACCCTACCCTTTCATTTCCCATCACATACACACACATGCAAAAGTTCCATAGATGTCCAGTGTGAAAGCATACTTTGTTTTCTTTTGTAAGGGAATCATAATTATTTGAGAACTTGTTGATGTTATATAGCAGAATGAGCCTTGCATGTACATTACAAGTATAATCAATCTACGCATGTATATGTTGAAAGATTTGTCAGGGGAAGTGAAAACTCGAAATCTAAAGTTTGAAAATCAGAAGTTGTCGACCTACATGTACAAACTACATGTAGCTATCAACTTGATGGCATCATTTTATGTGCAGTACGCATATTCATAATGACTTTGCATTAATTAAGCATGTCTCATCACCTCAGATATACACATGTAGACAAGCCGGTCGGTCCACATATTATGTCGTCATGGCAACTGCACCAAATTGTAACCCGGTTGACCCCTAATTTGGAGGGGTGCGGAATATGATGTTTTAATTTGCTTTTGTGCAATACTGAAAAGGAAATAACTTGTATTCCTTTATATTTGTATTCAACGTTCAATCTGCTTTCCATTGTTATAAAGTTGTATTTTCATTGAACAGGGCCTTTAAATAAATGTAAAGCCGTCTCACATTTTATCCTTATTTCCTTCTTATCTCAACAGGATATAGAGAGACGTACACCGATCCATGCTGCCGCTTTCAGAGGAGAGGCTGAGATTGTAGATCTACTTGCAGAATGCGGTACGTTGAATGTCTCTAGAATGAAAAACGTAGACGAGGGCTAGAGTGATTCGCCCCACAGACTCTAAAAATAGCCTCCGTGGTATAGCCAAATGCTCTTTGATAGATTTATATCAATGTATAAGAGTCATCTGTTGACAAGTCTAATCTCACTTGAGTAGTGCTTGTGTTTTCAGAAATGCAAACTCTGTACTTCTTAATGACATTTTTCTTTTAGAAATTCTGTTGTATGAAAATGGCGATTGCAATTTTAATTTCTACGTTCATTAATTCCTTATATATTATGATGCCTTTTGCACGTTTGTATTTGTAAGGAAATTGTTGGCTTGCACCCAGTAAATAGAGATCACATGCTCGATGGTTGAGCATGCACTCCCAGGAACCCTAACATTCAACACATTTTTTGTATTGAATGTTAAATGTTAAACATCTTTTTTTATTGGTGGAAAAATGATGAAGTATTATCCATACATGTATAAATCTAACCAGTGCCTTTAAAGCGAGATATAACTAAGGTTGGGGGAGGGAGGGGGGGGGGGGGGGGGTGACCAATACAACACTCTTCATTTGTGTAAACCTTTCTTACATGTACAGTTTGTAAGTGTATTATACTCGGGCTGTCTCCAAAGACCCTTATCACATTCTCCATATGTTCCAACATGATACACTCATGTAACCCTTCTACTGTACTTCCAAAATCTACACCATAATATTGAGATCAGTGCCTGCATTTCTATACTAAAAGGTGCCCTTTATTCTCAAGACCGAAACAAGTGATCATGTCCGTACATGTACTTTAAAAGTGAATACTAACTCTAAGGTATTATGTGAACATTCTGTTAATTAATAATTCAACTACCACATGAAAAATGTTGATACTGAGAGGGCTACTAAAATTCATTAAAAGGCTAATCCAACCGTTATAGTATAAAGAAAACACCATCCGAGTCATACATTTGTGTAAATTTGAAATTTTAGTCATTTTGTGTATTGGAACAAATTGGAAATCACAAAGACATAACCGACTCCACCGATTTGAAGAACAAACAAAATATTATAACTTCTCATTTTTTGTCCGATTTCATTCAAAGTTTCACCAGTATGCTTCTCTGATGTTTCTGCTTTCTTTTAGAATATTTTTCTATGAAGGTTGGATTTTCCCTTTAACCAGAATATATAAATATAATTGTTCCTCCCTGACAGGTGCAAGAGTGAATACCAAAGACAGCAGATGGCTGACTCCTCTCCATAGGGCTGTGGCATCCAAGAGTCAGGTGAGCTTTAGTGGGGTGTGGATGATGAAGGGGAAATGAGGAGGAGGGGGGGGGGGGGGGGTCAGGGTAAAAATATTTAAAAAAAAATTGGGGCCACTTTTTAAGCTTGCTTGCATGAAAATAACACTATTTAATTTGTTTTGCATTGAACTCTATACAAAAAAAATTGGGCTCTTTTTTTTACTTTCGGGGGTGAAGTTGCCCCGAGTCCCCGAGTATTTTTTCCCTGGGGGGGGGGGGGGGTGGTGGTGGTGGTAGGGAGGATAGATAAGATGATAGTAAGTGATAGTGATAATAATAATAATAATAATAGCTAGTTCTTATATAGCGCTTTTCAGGACCGAAGGCCCTCTCAAAGCGCTTTACATATTACTCCGGTCATCGGATTCAGGCTTATCTGCACGCAATGTATGCACATTCTCCACTCCCTGGGGAGAAAGATAGAAGCTTGGTTATGGCTTCACAGAGCAAAGTGAGTTTGGAAGAATGGGGGAATGGGTAGAAAGATGATGGAGAGGAGGAAGGAGAACAAGAAGGAGGAGAAGAGGAAGATGAAAGGGAGATGAAGGCTTGGCGTCAAAGAAAGAGCCAGGGCAGTTTGAAAGAATGTAAAGTACAAACTCCCCTTCATTTTTCTCCCAAAGGGCTGCTAAGGTTTTGAAACATATATTTGGATGGTAGTGAGAAACGGCAAGATCCTTCACAATAAAAGGACCCTGCACATACTGTAAATGAAGATAAATTTACATGTAGCATACATCCATGTTACATGGTTCCTATGTATATGTCTAGATTCTTGTCACGAAAAACTCAACAAGAACCAGTGGCTGTCTGTGGGTCTCGCAACTGTTCTGTTGTAAATGACTCATACCTTGTATACTGATGAACATTTTAACCTTCATTTGTACTTTTTGTTGGTGCTGGTGTTGCTATGACTCCTCAGTGGAGAGAATGTTGAGGTTTGTCCAAGGTTACTTCAAACGCAATTCTGATCGTTACGATGAAAATTACTGACTGATTCTTGACTTTGATCTTCAGTTATCTTGTTAGAGCCATAGGGTGGTATTCTCATAAGTTAAGCCGGGACTAAGTCCAGACTAAACAAGAATTTTAGTTCACACTTCTATGGAATGCTAGGTTTCATCTTCCTCCTTCAATATTCATGACAAAGATAATCTACCAAAAACTTTGTTGAAAACCAGTTCATACTCATATTATCTTTTTCTTCCCATTTCATTGCAAAATTAATTTTTTGAACACTTTTCATTGAAGGATTAAAATAATCTGCACAGGGTAAATTAGTTTGCAACAGGCACTCCATAGAAGTGTGAACTAACTTAGTACGCGCTAACTTAGTACGCGCTACCGGAATACCACCCATACTCTGTAACATGTGCTAATTTTTGTTTCTTTTACTGGTACTTTGAATTTACATGCTGCTTAAAAGGTAAAGACCAGTTATGGTCATGCGATTGCATTGTGAAAGAAACGTTGTGGAATCGATCAGAAAAGGTTGATCATCTAGCATCTAGCATCTGCAAGGTTCTGGAATCATCAAAATGATAAGAAATTTGGCCCATTCTTCGTAAAGTTACAAGCACTATACACAGAAAGATGTATATGGGACTACCCTTATCTCTCACAGACCATGAGAGAAATAAATTAACCAAATATATGAATTAGTAGGCGGTTTCCCGGCAAATTTTTTATCATCATGTATTAGTCAAAACATATTTTTTCACATGATTGGTAATGAGAGCTTCCATTTCATTTTTTGAAATTGGGGTGTTTCCAATACTGGTCTTTACCTGCTTTTCTATTTAATCTCCATTTATTTTATGAGATAATAAACAACAACAAGCATTTAAATTATGTAGTCATTAAAGAAACAAAATTAAAACTTTGTGTCTGTTTTTACTGCAAATGTAATATGTTGTTCCGCCTTCATATACACTGCTTAGTGCTTTTCTATGTATTACATCTTCATGTACCGTATTTGCCGGCGATAAGGCTGCAGCGCCGTATACTGTAGGCCGCACCCCCGATTTTGACATTTAAAAAAAAATAATAAAATTTGCCAAAGTCGGGATTCGATCTCTTGCGTACAAAAGTTGATGTGACTAAAATCACCGCCTTAAACCGCGCGGCCATCCCGCGCTAATAACATACACTGCTGTTTTCTGTGATGTAGTCATTGAAATGGATTGAAAATGGCGACTTCGCGTGCTGGATGCTTCGCGGCGGCTCCGTTACAAGGGCCCTTCTTTTACTTTTGCAATGCATTGGCACGAACTTAGATCAAAATCTATCGGCAGATGTTGTTTTTGGAAGTTTATTTTCATCTTCATGTCAACAATGCAAAATAAAATTGTCGGTAAGATGTGTGGAAATGTATAGTTATTGTACCGTTCGTAGATCTAGTCCCATATGCACAAATTCGTGCTGGTTTTGACTTTTTTTTTTTTTTTTCTGTTTCGGCGCAAAGGCCGCACCCCGACTTTTTGATATTTTCTCTTCCAAAAATACTGCGGCCTTTACGCCGGCAAATACGGTAGATGTATTTTATGAGATAATTAACAACAACAACAACAGCATCAACAACAAACTTTTCAATTAATTAGGCACTAAAGAAAAAACAAACAAACTTTTCAATTAATTAGGCACTAAAAAAAAAACAAACAAACTTTTTGTCTGTTAAATGTGCAACAGGTTGTTCCTTATGTAATGTACCCACTACAGCAATTTGACAAAAGTTATTTTCGAAAATAGTACATGCAGGTTTACATTGTAGATGAACTTTAAAAGGAATTTGGTAATTGTTTGCATATAAATTCAGCAAAAATATTTATTGCTTTGTCTTCAAAAGGTATGTTTGTGGTGTCAATGGTTCATTTGTTTCATTCATGGTTCATTTGTTACATTGATTTGTTACATTCATGATTGATTTCACAGGGATTGGTAAAAGGTGAATGTCAGTTGAAGCAGAAACTTACAACCTGTACATCTACAATGGTGTATGATGAAATGGGATATGGGGGTTACCATACATTTGTGTGTTGTATTGATATCTTAGTTGAAAGTGTTAAACAAAAAAACCCTCGCAAATTTAATGACTGGTCCTGACTTTGTGAGTTTGATTCCGTGAACAGTTGAGTTACAAAACTTTATTTGCAATCTTTGACAGTGTTTGCATAGAAATTGCCACCCACATCAATTCACAAAAGTTATATTATATGTTGCAAGAGAGACTTGTGACATACATGTACACCAGAGTGCCACACTCTCTGTTTTCTTAACGTTTTAAGATCATTATGTGTGTCCCTCTCTCATTCATAAGTTTTAAAATTTAGGGGGTCAGAGTTAAAATATAGAAACCATGTACTTGTACATGTATTTGTACATGACCCATAAGTATAAAGCTTTGCTGTAGTCAATAGGAATATTAACATATTTTTGTTCATCATTAAACAAGCCATTTCTTGTCACTGTCTCGAATTCGATGCAGTGTATGTATTTTATTTGTAGACACCCTGCTAAACCTGGACACTTTAAATTAGGTACAAGACAACGAGGTCTATAAAGTCTGGGGTAAAAAAATTACATGAACGGAACTCCAGCAAGTCCCAAACTTAAAGGCTATCCACTCTGTGGTAATAGCATGACCTCAATGCTGGAAATAAATGTCTGTGGTTTGTATTATAACCCTCATAATTAAATACTGTCTGGTTCTAATCTAAGAGGAAATGAGTCAGCTCACCGGGGCGCGCTTCCACTCCCTTGTTGCCAAGTAAAATATAAAAAAAAACTCTCTCTCTCTGAAACTTTGTAGCTTGCTCACTGGTTTATAATGGGGAACAAATCGAGCTTGAAACAAGCATGTTAAAAACAACAAGTGTACAGTATGTTTCATTATGATGTATGCTTGAATGCACATTACATGTTTGAGTGTAGATTTAGAATGTGTACATTACAATGTACATCTCTACATATTGTAATCTTGGTGACACATGTGAGGCGGTGTCACACAGAGGCCCAAAAATCCAGATTTTAGTGATCCTCTTAATTGCTGTCTGTCATCAATTATCCCATTAAAAATCTTCTAACGAAGCAAGAAAATTCTCCATTGAAAGTATTTTTCAAGGGATTTTTTAAGGGATTTTTCTGTGTGACACCGCCTATGGTTGAAACTTCCTACTATGAAGGAGGCATATTTTGTCACCTACATCTTCATGTAGAACGTTGTAGTTGAGAGAATGCTTTGAATGTCTAGACATGAAATGAGCAGGCTAATTAAATGGTTACATACCACCAAGCTTTGATGAATCATATCAGAAGAAAGTGGTGTGGTACACACATGTACATGTACACTTCAAAATCTGTACAATTTGAATAGTAGAGCAGCATTAAACTTTATATTGAAATTTAGTCTAACTCATCATCAAAATTATGAATACTATACTTGGATATAAATTGAATGCGAATAAGCAAGAAGTGGGATTTGGTCTTTTTCCATTATATACATTTTATACATGTATGTATATAGTTTTGACAAGTTAAATTCAAAGATATGCAAGTAGAAAATGTAAAAATAGAAAGTGTGAAGCTTTTCATAATATAAAAATATGTATATACATGTGTACATGTATATATATATTTTAACATTTTATAATATATATATTCAATTCTATAAAAGCAGAACATTCTTATAATTACACATGTTTTGTAATTTTGTGGATGTAGAACTCTGCATAATGTAACCTTCTACATGTATTCTGTTTCATCTATTCCCTTTTCAGACCACCGTACGCGTTCTCTTGAAGCACAATGCAGACATCAACGCTCGGGACAAGAACTGGCAGACCCCGCTTCATGTTGCCGCTGCTAACAATGCTGTGGACATCGCCGGGATGCTCATACCACTCCTATCAACGGTCAACGTGACTGACCGGGCTGGACGTACCAGTCTACACCACGCAGCCTTCAATGGGCATGTAGATGTGAGTAATGGTCAATGAACTGAGTGACCAAGCTGGATGTAATAGTTTTTATTATATACCCCTCTTTAGAAATCTAGCCATGTGATTGGTCGAAATTGGATTTTAGCCATTCCCTTAGTTCATGAGTGAGATTCCAGAAAGATTCCGGGTACCGGGAAAAAAGTAAAATTTTAATGAGATCCCCATTGGTTTACATTAAAAAAGTTACTTTGTGTGAGCGCAGATAACATACAGTGCTTTTTGTCTGCGATTCCCAAAAGATCATAACATTCAGTCATCTTTCAAGCGAAGATTAACAGACAGTGTCATGGCAGGATGCAACGTCCCCTTGAGCCTACAAAAACAGCCAGGCCTCTAATAGCAGTCGATATATCTATACTACTACATGTATATGCTTTCTTGAATAGGCAAGTGTAGGTAACGGTCAATGAACCGAGTGACCAAGCTGGATGTAACAATTTTTACTATATGCTGCCTTGAATGGGCTTTGAAGATATTAACAGACCTAAGGGTCACAGTGATTTGGTTTGCTTTTTCCCACAAAGGTGACGCAAAATATTGAAAAATAATAATAATTAATAGTAATAATAATTTCTTTGACCCAAAGCTTGTTTTTGGACATTCTAATAGCATTGGTGTATGTAATTTTTTTCAGATGGTGAAGCTGCTGGTGGCTAAAGGAGGAACCATTAACGCTCAAGACAAGAAGGAGAGGAGACCTCTGCATTGGGCATCATACATGGGTAAATATTTCATAATAATAATAATCTGGATTTATATAGCGTTTAAAGCCCTACTGCACTACTTATAACTACTTGCGCCCTCTATGTAGCGGTACCCGTTGATCCCCCATGGTCCCCTTTTTCTTGTGTTAATTGAGAGCTGTTTTGATGAGATAACCACCTGCCAGTGACCATGCAGGGAGGTCTAATACCCCCTGGCCAAACTAGTGCAGAAAGGATTTAATACAAAATACAGTCTATAAGCGCTTTACAGATATTATTATCTCCGCTTCCTTTGGAGTATTCCTACCCTATGGTCAGTGCAAGGGAATATGGCGATTACTAACACAAAGGCTTTCCTACCAGGTCTCCATTTCTCTCCTGGGTATGGAGTAGCAGTTAAAGTTCATTAAGTCAAGTGAAGCATTCAATGAATTTCTTCCTACTAGGTATCCATTTACCTGGGTGGAGAGTGGCATATGTAGATTAATGTCTTACCAAAGGACATATCTCTCAAGATGATTATGCAATTTCAACTTTCACTAAAGAAAATATGTCTCCTTCAGCACTTTCTCGTCTTGAAATGTGACCATCTCTCTCTCTCTCTCTTTCTCTATCTCTCTCGCTCTCTCTCTCTCCCCCTCTTTATCTCCATCTCTCTCTCTCTCTCTCCCCCTCTTTATCTCCATCTCTCTCTATTTATATCTCTATCTTCTCTCTCTTTATCTCTCTCTCCATTACTCTCTCTATCTCTATCTCTCTCTCCATCTCTCTCTCTATCTCTCTCTTCCCCTCTCTATCTTTATCTCTCTCTCCATTACTCTCTCTATCTCTCTCTCTCCCTTACTCTCTATCTCTTCCTCTCTCTATCTCTATCTATCCATCCATCTATCTAACGATCTACATGTATCTCTCTCTCATTCTCTCCCTCCTCCCACAGGACACGTTGATGTAGTGCAGCTGTTGATTGAGAATGATGCAGACATAGGATGTCGAGACCGTAGTCTGTTCACACCCCTCCATGCTGCCGCTGCTAGCGGCCAGGTCAGCGTGGTGAGGATACTGCTAGAACACGGAGCTAAAGTAAGTGAACTGTCAGTGTGAACAAATGTTTGAGTGGAAATGCTCAATCTTGAATGTGTGCATTACATCTCTACTTATTGTAATCTTGGAATGATATGTATTATTAATAGTTCAACAGCATTATGAAAACACTGCCTGTAATGGCTTAAAGACCCTGGGTGGTATTTTCATAAGTTAAGCCGGGACTAAGTCCAGACTAAACAAGAATTTTAGTTCACACTTCTATGGAATGCTAGGTTTCATCTTCCTCCTTCAATATTCATGACAAAGATAATCTACCAAAGACTTTTTGGAAATTCAGTTCATACTCATATTATCTTTTTCTTCCCATTTCATTGCAAAATTAATTTTTTGAAGACTTTTCATTGAAGGATTAAAATAATCTGTACAGGATAAATGAGTTGACAACAAGCACTCCATAAAAGTGTGGACTAACTTAGTGCACACTAACTTAGTACCAGAATACCACCCCCTGTCTTCAACTAACAGTGTAGTTCATGTATGAACCTTCTGAATTTGGAGTCAGCAGGGCGGTATTTCGCATGTCGCTAACTTGTACTGGGGGGTGCAGGTGGACCACTACACCGGGGTTTCCCCCTACTCTTATACGAATAGTGCAGTGGGTTCTTAACGTGCAAAGGTAGTGACTCTTCTCTACACGGGGCCTCCATTTAACGTCCTATCCGAGGGACGGAGTGTTTTCCACTTGACATAACCTGCGTCTATGAACAAGGGAAGGGACACATTAACACACAACGCAGGCTTCAGTCATCCGCCTGGGTGGGAGTCGAACCCGGGATCTTTGGTTCGACAGACGGACGCTTTACCGACTGAGCCAACTCGCCTCCGCATGTTTACGGTGATGACAGTGAAGAAAATTTGGGTACATCTATGCTTTCCATGTTAGGCAAAGATAAACAATCGTACATCACATGATTTCACCGATACAGATACTATTATTAGAGTTTGGAATTACTGTCTGTTCCTTCATGTATCTTACTTACCCAAATTCCATAGAATGAGAGTAGACTGACAATTGTTAGATCTTTGCAATTAACCAGCCGGTAATTATAAAATGCTAATGACCAGTAATTACAATACAGTCAGACGCCCTCATTACAGTCTGGAATTAGTTTTACATTTAGTCATTTGCCAATAATGAATACTTTCAAATGACTGGTTATACATCAGCAAAAATAATTCTTGGTCACATGTCAGCTCTTAACCAATCATGTGATAAGGATGTTAAACATCATTTGATATTTGTTGCAGGTTGATATGCCCAACGCTTGTGGTAACACCCCTCTTCATATAGCAAGCCTGAATGGTAATGATCTGGTGCTGAGGGAGTTAATACAACACAATGCAAATGTCAACATACTCAACAACAAGGGCCAGGTAGGATTTAGATAGTCATTTATGTAATGTAATCAAATATTATACAAATAATACACAGCAGTGAGGGCATTAGTAAGAATTACCCACTCGTGGTACCTTTGGAACAGTCTAACACGCCGAATTTGGACTGTTTTTAAGGTACAGAGTGTGGGTAATTTTACCAATGCCCAAACAAAATGATGTGTATTATTTGAGTTATAAGATAACGTTTGATTTGTTTTATAAAATGATGTTTTATAACATAATTTTGATAATTTGATTAGGATCCACGTCATCATCTTATAAAATGCATTAATCTTTGTTAAAGCCTCACTACAAATGATTTCATCCACCTGTTACGAATGACTGTATTTCAATTGTCAGAATGCGAAGTGCATTCATTACATGTTGTTAGGTAGGACAAGCCATGATATAATGGCAGCTAGGCTAAAGCCGGGGTAATAATACATGCGCCTCGGAATAGAATTTCTAGATAAACTGCGCTATAGAAATGCCTATTATTATCATCATTATTATGATTGAATAGAGTTATATATACAACACGTATAAAGAAAAACTATTATTATTACTATTATTATTATCATTATTATGATTACATAGAGTTATATATTTGAACAACATACAAAGACAAAACTGTGAAAGTGAAGGAAGACATCAAAGCCTCATGTAACTTCAATTTTTTTTCTCCAAAAAAGAAAGAAGGATTAAGCATCAAAATCATTTTATTTTCCCCTCACACCCCCTTGTTTGATGCAATATAATTAAGAATATGTTAAATTTATTTTGGGCTTACAATTAAATGTGTTCTTGCATGCAATAAAAATAAGCCATTAACATGGAATAGATGTATGTAGGCTGTATTTATATGATTTACATTTGCATATTTCATATTGTTGTAAACGACCCCTTAAATGTGAAGCATGAACAATAAACTGAAACTGAATTGTATGTTGTTGGACATATTTTATGTTTATGAACTTATACTTCAGGTTGGTTCTGATGTTTTCCATTTTGTTCCCTCATCTCTCTCGAAAATGCTTACAGACCCCACTGCACCTGGCTGCTGTGTCGCCACACGGAGGCATGTGTCTGGAGTTCCTCATCGGCCGAGGGGCAGAGGCTAACATCCAATGCAAAGATGGGCGTACCCCCCTCCACATGATCGCCCTTCAGGGCCACTACCCCCGGGCAGAGAGCCTCATAGAGAGAGGTGAGATTCAACCTTTAACCCCACTGGTCATAGGTCAATATGTCATAGGCCCCTTGTTTCAGGTCATGCCCTGGTAGTCGGTAGAAATGAAATGATGTAATGGTGTATAAGAAAGGTGAGAGTGGGGCATTCAACCTTGACCCCACTGGTCATAGGTCAACGGTCAAAGGTTGTAGGTCCCTGGTCGGTGTCACAGACTTGAAAGTTTGTAGAAAGAGAGTTGCGGATGTTGAGATGGTCCTGTGCTTGGCCTTCAGGGGCACGACCCACAGGCATCGAGCCTCATCGAGAGAGGTGAGTTGTGACCTTTAGCCCCACCGGTCAGAGGTCAATACAGTGAAGAATAAGTTGTGGAAATAGACTTGTAAATGTTGAAATGGTCATGGGATATCCTTCTGGGTGCATAACCATTTTGGCTAGAGAGTGTCATCGGGATAGGCAGGATTTGCGCAGGAGCTCTCCACCCCACTAGGCATAGGCATGGAATCGGTATGATAAGAGTTTATTGCCATCAGCATAATAGAATAGGGAAGGTATGTGCAATACTAGTAATTGGTGACACCAACGATGCCCAGAATGATTTCCTTTTAGCTCTTTTCTTTCTGTCCTAACTCACTTTTCTATCCCTTGACATGTACACCATCCTTTTGCCCTTCACTATTTCTTGCTTTCCTTTGAGAGGTCCAATACTGGAGATTATATTTTTAAAATCTTTTTGAAAAAGCTATTGTTTGTCAACGGCAATGAGGCATATTTATTTCCTAGTATGTCTTACATGCAGCTTAACTGTGAATCTCTAGTTTGTAATTCACATTATAAGCTATTTTGAAGCTGCATTGAACGAATTTCTTGTAGGTACTTAAACATAGACACTTGTGAAAGATTGTGTTTATTTTGGCCCTGTGAGTGTAACAATAATAGAACAAATAAGGAATATAAATATATATATACATGTATATATAGATATATGATAATTGATATTTAGTAGATTCCTGCTTCGTGCATGTGCATTAAAGATCCTTGTGATTGCATGGGTGAAGAATGCCCCCCCCCCTCCCCTCCCAAACGTTCCCCTTGCCATGAGTTTACATAAGGGGGAATCCCCATAGGCATGGGGCAAGGTCAAAGGTCGTGACCCTCTCTGCATGTGTGAATGATGAGAGCATGCACTAGTATGCATTTTAGATAGGAAACACCACCACTCTAACTTACTTTTTGATGCTTATTTTTTTAATGTTAATGCGATGGGATAGAAATTATTATGCATGATGATGACGATCCTAGTTTTGTTTTTTGGTGAGAAAAACTCCCTTTCTCCACTTTGTTTTTGGCATTCTGAATGTCAAATGGTTTGGGACTTCAGTTTTATTTTTTGGTATAGGATGGGAATATTTTAAAACATGGTGAAGTTTTTCCTCATGTATGAGAAGGCCAAGGGTTTGTATTTTTGTTTTTAGTTTTAATTTTTAAATATGTCATATTCCGTATATTTCAAAAAGGTAAGTACCGGTATACAAAAAAGCAAAATGAATATATCGCCTTATAAATCTGTTTTTGTTTTGTTTTGTTTTGAAGTGTTATTTGGTGCAGGTTGAATAGAGAAAATGCAGAGCTATTTGTGTGATAATTTTTAATCGAAAATCTGACATTCAGTACAATGTGGATTGCAGAGAGCTTTGAAGATTTTTTGTGTTTCAAACCTTTATCTGGTCGTTGCGGATCATTGACTTCACTTGATTACACTTCTGTTTCTATAGCAACATGTTTTGTTCAGTCAGAAATGTATGCAAATTTAAAAAGGTAATTTTTTTTAGATTGTAATCTTTAGCCACCTCCTTAAGTTAATCTGCATGGGAAATTGCTTTAAAACTTGCATATTTACCCCAGAATATTGCATTTTGCAGTATCAATGAAGAAAAGCATAAAATTATATACTTACATATACTGTATGCTTCCAAAACAAATTTTGAAATATAACCTGAATGTTTCATACTCATCTTAAAAAATGTTGTATTTTGTATCCTCCTGTAATAGAGAATTATGTGAAACAACTTTGGTGATCTTACACACTTCCTCCGATGACATTTGCTCCAGGCTTTTTTGTTTTAAAAGTATCAGATTGGGGTTTAAGGTTAGGTCTAGGTTAGATCAGGGTTAGTAATTAGTATTTGAAAATAGTATTGGGTCCAGGATTGATGTCAAGAAATGTGGTTTGTAGGAAGTATAGTGAGGCAATTGTTGCAGGAGCGTGTGTCATTCATCAAAATTTGCATATATTTGCATAAAATTGCATAAAATTGCATAAATTTGAATATATTTGCATACATTTCTGAAGATGTATTTTGTGAACTGTCCCTAATAACACTAATCTTTTCCATTCCTTTCTGTAGTTGTCCAGCTTCTCTTAGATGCTGGTGAGTATCGGACCCTAAAACATTTTAACTCTCTCTCTCTCAGTCAATCACCATCGGGGCCCTGTTTCACAAAACTTGCGACCAATAACAAGTCGCTGAAATCGTGGCTTTTGATTGGCTCTGAGCGGATTTGTTGTTGAATTTTGGCGCTTGTTGCTAATGACAAGCTTTATAGCAAGTTTTGTGAAAGAGGGTTCCGAAGTGTGCAGTAACCAAGGTCTTATTCGTAAAAAGCAGGCTCCACTGGTTTATGGATTGCTACATGTCAGCCGCTTTATTCTGAACAAAATACTGCATTAATTTGAGGTAGTTAAAATACTTGAGCCATGAAATAAATGTGAAAGAATATTTCAGGATAGGATAAGTTTCATATATTATTCATTTAGTGACATTATTTATAGTAATTATAACACAAGCAGAAGTTGACACATGGCACTCCATAAGTTAGTGGAGTGACTCTACCAGTCAAATCAGTGTTTAAACGTGGACTCTGGTTGTACCCTTTTATAAATTTATTAACTTTTTCAATAATACCAGCGCTAACCAGGGAATGAAATCTGTTCAATTGCCATTGTGCAAAAAAAAAAAAATGAGAAAAAAAATGCTACTAACGTTCTTTTATTTGTTGTTTAGTTTAATACTTGTAGGGCATCAGTCTCATGTACAGGAACCCTTGATTTTTTCTCAATTTATAAAATAAAGATTTGAGAGCGTTAGGCCCCTGACTTTTAACAGTATTTCCTATTAGAGCAGGCCCCTTTTTTATATTAAGTATGTGTAGCCTACTTTTCAATCCAGAGAAAATACAATTTTTCTTTTGTTGTCGGTTGTTATAATCAGACCTCGTGTTAAAAAGCAAACCCCTCTATTAATAAAACGTGTATGTTGCTAGTTTTTAGGAAAGTAGAAAATAGAATTTAAAATGTGATTGAAAAAAAGGTGTGTGCTTCAAAGTTGCTGTTTGCCTTCTGAATTCTACTTAGTAGTCTGATCAGATAAGTACATATATATATATATATATATATATGATGCAAAAATCAAAGCTTATTATGTGTGATACATGTTTAATGTAGTCTGTATAGCACATGTTTTTATAATTTTTGTAGTTTAATTTAGGATTATAGAAAAGGGTTCAAGGATTTTCTTTCTTGTCTTTGCTTTAAAATACATAGTTTTGCCTCTTTTGTCATCCCCATTATAACATTGACAAAATTAAGCTTTGGTGAAATTTATCAGCCTTTACAAAACTTAAGAGAAATACACAAGGACATTGAAACACACTTCCTGAAAAAATGCAGCGTAGGGAAGGGGGGGGGGCAGTTACTTGTATAGTTAAAGGTAATACAAAGTTTTGGGAAATTTTGAAAATTGGGTGGATCGTGATTCTTACAATTTTGATATATTTGGATGCCCCTGTGGATGTATTATAAGCTCTAGAAAATTTAGTCCCTAAAACACTTCTGCTTTTGAGAAAAATAAAATATAAAAATTTACCGGTGCTCCCGGTAAATGTTGATAAATTTCAAATAGCGCCTACGGCTGTACAATGGTAGCTGCGACCATGAAACTCTCAGAATATATAGTTGTGATATTTATTTCCAAACGGGAACAGGTAATCGGTCGATTATAGTCAAAAACATTGTTTTATAGCTTAATTAATATTTGACCTTGAGAGGGAGCTATACATCAAAAAGAGTTTCTTATTTACAATTTCATAACTTTAGACTCGATTTCAACCGCGACAACGATCACTGAACATTGTAGGATCGCATATGCTTCCAATATGTTCATTTGAACCAAATTCATGACCCCATACCAAAACTTTGTATTACCTTTAAGCTTACTGTGCACTGTGCTTATATTGCAGTAGCTTTTTTTTTTAGGCAGTCATATGTAAACAAGGCTTTTCTGTTTAGTTTTCATCTCTTGGCATTACTTCAAAGGGCCTCAGACCACATGTTAAAGTGTTGCACTGTTAATGAAATGTTGATGTCTTGACAGCAAACGCTTAGGGGCTTGTTTCAATTTTTCCTTGTAACATTGATAAGTTGTAAAATATGCTCTTTTCAGACTATATCTGTTTTGCGTACAATGTATTCTTAACCAAGTGTTTTACTTAAAATATTATTTCTGCTTATTTCTTCTCCCTTGCATCTAAAGAGGAGCCTAGAAAATCATGTTTATCTTTTGTTTTGAATTATGTACTGTGGCATGCTGAGTTTGGATGCACTGAGAATAGAATGTGCATGGCTTGTGCATGACCTATAGGGAAGAGAAATGTTAAACCGTATCAATACAGGAGGTGTTTGCTATAGTATTTGATAATCAAAATTATGAACATTTTCTTAGGAATTTGAGATATTTAAAAAAAAGTAATATTTCAATTCAATTCATTTTTGAGATTTACTTTTGATATTGATTTTTATGCCTCCGTTACGAAGTAGCCGGAGGCATTATGTTTTCGGGTTGTCCGTCCGTCCGTCCGTCCGTCCGTCCGTCCGTACGTCTGTACGTACGTCTGTACGTACGTCCCGTTCTTGTGATCGCGTTATCTAAAGAACCGATTGATGGATTCCTGCCAAACTTTGGTAATGTATGTATCTTGCAGAGCCGATGAACTGATTAGATTTTGGGGTCACGAGGTCAAAGGTCAAAGGTCACAGGGCTCATTAGGTATGCAAAAACAGCTCGTGATCGCGTTATCTGAAGAACCGATTGATGGATTCCTGCCAAACTTTGGTCATGTATGTCTCTTGCAAAGCCAATGAACTGATTAGATTTTGGGGTCACGAGGTTAAAGGTCAAAGGTCACAGGGCTCATTATGTATGCGAAAACAGCTCGTGATCGCGTTATCTCAAGAATCGATTGATGGATTGCTGCCAAACTTAGGTCATGTATGTTACTTGCAGAGCCGATGAACTGATTAGATTTAGGGGTCATGAGGTCAAAGGTCAAAGGCCAAAGCGCACATTATGTATGCAAAAACAGCTCGTGACCGCGTTATCTCAAGAAGCGATTGATGGATTCCTGCCAAAATTAGGTCATGTATGTTACTTGCAGAGCCAATGAACTGAGTAGATTCTTGGTTCATAAGGTCAAAGGTCAAAGGTCATGGGCTCATTATGTATGCAAAAATAGCTTGTGAACGCATTCTCATTAGAACTGACAGATGGATTACTATTTAACTCAGGACATCTTGCAGAGCCAATGAACTGAGTAGATTTTAGGGTCATGAGGTCAAAGATCAAAGGGTCATATATGTATATGAGAAATTGCTTGTAATCACGATTTTCTGAGAACCTGTCAATGGATTACAATTGAACTTGAATTCGAAAAATTTCTTCTGTTTTGGTTTGTAAAATTGCTCTATGACGGAGGCATCATTTTCGACTGCGCGCAGTCGAATTCCATCTAGTTTTCCAAATGGTGATATATTCTTCTCTTTAAAGTGACTCAGCAACGTTGCCTCAGATTCTGAAACAAAATCCTGGATTTAGCTCATGCTACAATCATACTTACGAACCTTTAGGTCAGTCAGGAATCCCATGACTTTTACAAGCAGATCGCCTGTCTGATTATCAAGATATTTATGATTGGAAATTAAAATTTAATTTGTCGTTTTCCTAACGGTGTTGAGAACACTAAAGTCTTTTTTGGGGGAAAATGAGTATGGTGAAACTGATCATTCAAAGATTTTTACTTTTTTGAGGCTCTTCATGATCATTTTGAAGCGCAATCTTTTGAGGGCTTCAATATCACAAACACTGATAACACGTAGGGCCATCCATCTCAGATTTAACATTGTTAAACGATGCCTTTAATTGGAAAAGAAGAAATTAATACATTTCTTACTCCAAATTAAACATTGTATACACGCCAAAATCAATATCTAGATATATGTACATATGTATCATTCCTGCAGGTGTTGAATATATTAATATGAATAATTTAGTTTAATATTATCTGACACGGTGTGAAATGCGTCATCTTCCTCCTTGGTACTCTATGCATATGCTGGTACAGGGTGTGCATGCTCTACTCTAACAACCCTTGGTTTCTTTCAAGTCCTGTCCAGACATGGCACTGTAAACTGTTCCCTAAAACTACAGCAGTAAACCTTTATGTGTGAAAGAGGCCATTTTTTGAAGGGGATGGGCATAATATATTCCCTTTGTGTTCTCACTGAGCTGTGTGTTATAAGATGCAAATGTGTGAAGCACTTGCTTATAATATAAATAGCACTTTAATTGCCACAGTAATGTTTTTTTTCCTTCTTATTTTATGAGGTGGTTCACTGCAGCCTGCAGTGTATGCGAATCAAGCTTTATTGTTTGTTATGTGCTCTGGTTTAGTTCTTTCTGTTTACAAACACCACAAAATGCTTATATGTAAAGTATACCTGTATTTCATTGACATATACATTAAACAGCTAAATTATTCATACCTCTTGTATATTGGAGGTTTTGGTTTTTGTGTTTTTTCATAACTCAATAATGATGAGTGAACTGGTTGAATTACAGCATTAGTTGAATACTTTCAGATGTAAGCTTTAATAGGGCACATTCTCAAGAAATATAAATTGGGACAATCAATTTTTCGAATACAAAAAAAAAAAAAAAGAAAAAAAAAAAAAAAAAAAAAAAAAAATAATAATAATAATTGGAAAGTGTATGAATCATTTAGTTATTAAAGGTAAAGACCAGTTATGGTCATGCGATTGCATTGTGAAAGAAACGTTGTGGAATCGATCAGAAAAGGTTGATCATCTAGCATCTAGCATCTGCAAGGTTCTGGAATCATCAAAATGATAAGAAATTTGGCCCATTCTTCGTAAAGTTACAAGCACTATACACAGAAAGATGTATATGGGACTACCCTATATCTCTCACAGACCATGAGAGAAACAAATTTACCAAATATATGAATTAGTAGGCGGTTTCCCGGCAAATTTTTTATCATCATGTATTAGTCAAAACATATTCTTTCACATGATTGGTAATGAGAGCTTCCATTTCATTTTTTGAAATCGGGGCGTTTCCAATACTGGTCTTTACCTTTAACTGTATCTACGTATTGTCTGCTCAGAGCCAAAAAAATGTTGCAGTATCTCACATCAAATAGCATAGAGCTAACACCCTTCTGGCACCCATCAGATGATATATTTCTTAAAGGAGTATGAAACTAATTTTATACGGAGGCACAGCAGCTGATATAACATGTCAGATTATACTAGTAACTTGTACATTATGTAAAATACTACTGTTGGATATTAGAGTGGTTATCATTTCTTCAAGTTATTCTTCTTCTTGTTTGCCGTAGGTGCTATGATCGACTGTGTGGATAACCAGGGTAACACACCACTCCACCTTGCCGCCCAGCATGGACACCAAGAACTACTGGTCACTTTGCTTGACCATAGTGCTGACCCAACAAGGTACCATCCAAACCTGTCGTAGTGACCACCTTGCTATAAGGCCACCTCTAGTGGTCACTATGATAATGTTAATAATAATAATAATGTTCAAGTTTTTAATATATAGCGCATATTACATAATTGTCTCTATGCGCTGAGAGAAGAAAGAGAGGGAGAGAGGAGAGAGAGAGAGAGAGAGAGAGAGAAGAGGAAAGACATGAAAATTATTGAGCTTTCACCATTCATCACTTATAATTATCAAATCAATTACAAAATTCATATGTTTACTTTATGATTTATAAGACGGGCATGATCGAAATTCGAAACAGATGTTTTTAAGATGGATTTCAATTGATGTAGTGAAGGACAACATTTGAGATATTTTGTATTTTCCTTCTAGAAAGAAATTTGTGTTCCATAAAATTGTGCTCCATGAAATTTGTGCTGTAGAACCTATGTATAGAAAGGTCACCTGTCTACAGGAGTCACATATTTTTTTGTTTTCCCCGTAAGAAGAAATGTTTGTCAAAGAAACATGTGTCTTAATAAAACCTGATTAAAAAGGTTGTCCTTCCACAGAGGATACTTTTTGTCTGTTTCCCTTGGATGACTTTTACTGTGTGTACACATTCACAAAGACATGAAATGATACAGTGAATTCTGCTTTAGCGGCCACCTAAATATAAAGACCACCCATCTATAAAGACCGTCTGTCTAAATAGACCAGCTGTTAAGGTTGCAATTGAGATAAAGATTAGGTTAGGCTTGGGTATACTATTGGAACTGACTTGATGAAGTATAGTGGATATTTGTGATCTCGTTGATATAGACATGAAATGATTGGTGATTTTATATTTGCTCCTGAAATGTTTGTCCGAAGCTATATTTTGTTCAAGATGCAAGGTTAGGGCCTAGGCTAGGATTGGTTTCTAGATTTAGACTTATGTGTATGTCATTATTAGAGTTCTTGTGAACTATCACTTGGAAAAGATATCTATAACTGTATTTTTGGTTGTGTTCCAACAGACACGGTATCCATCGCATGTTACCTCTCCATCTAGCCGGTCTGAGTGGCTATACAATCTGTTGTAAGAAGCTCCTGGAATCTGGTGAGTATAAGCTATTAAAATAACAGCACATGCTCCATCAACCATTGCTCAGTTGTTAAAGAGAAGGTTGAGTTCTGGGGAGAGGTGAACAATAATTTGTGAGCATTATTGTTGATATGCAAGAGTGGAAGAACATCAGAGACAGAAAAAAATGTTCCTTAAAAAGCATGGGTCTTCAAATGCCTTAATATTCTAAATAAAATACAAAAATGACGACCTCATTTTTATGCCACATGTCTGAAACAAACACATAGGTTTAGAACTTTCTAGATAGTTGTATTCTTTGTGTGTACCTAATAGAACACAAACTATTCACAAAGTTTAATCCTTGGTTGGTTATATTTTGATTAATAAAGAGATATGCATCTCAATATATTTATAGATATATGTTGTTTACGTAAAATAATCTGTGACCACTTATATTAGCTTGTGGTCCTGGAAAATGAAATGGCAAACCAATAATTTTCCTCATATTTCAGTACTTTTGAACTTAAATGCTTTCTGTACTGTTATAAAGATTTTCCTCCAGGTGACAAGTTGATGTGGCAAAACATTTTATTCAAAGACTTTTCTTCTTCTTCTTCTTCTTTTTACAGGTTGTGATGTGAATAGCCTAGATGAAAATGGCAGGACGCCTGCACACTGCGCGTCATGTTCAGGGTTAGTACCAACTTTCAAAGTTCTAATGTATTCGAAGAGTTTAATTCCAAAAAAAGCTAAATCCATTTTTGTAACTTCAGAGAAAAAAGAAATCGTTTACCAGATTTTGTACAGGCATCTATGGAAAAGTGATATTAGAAGGTGCATTTTTTCATAATTGCTCTAATAATTTAGGTAAATAATTTTGTTGAAAGACAGGTACTTCAGTGAAAAATGTTCTGATATCAATTTTCATATAAATATGGATTTAGCTCCTTTTGGAATTAAGCTTTTCATTTGTAAAAACCTTCATGTAACCGTGCAGTGTACAGAAATCGATCCTAACTGCAATATTATAAAACCCGTGTTAAACAACATTTTGTGTGTTTTTTTAAAACTGAAATGTGAATTGTATCCCAAGATTTATCAAACTGATGTACTTTGTATCTTGATGTGCCGTGATGGCTTAAACACTTGACTGATAGCGCAAATGTCGTTGGTTCAAACCCTTCTTTCACTTTTTTAGTTATAACATCAATTTCATTTCCTAATTTTCCTTTTCTTGCTATTTAGGAACGTTGACTGTTTAGATTTACTAATCAGCCGTGGGGCGGACTTTGACGTCCAAGACAAGGAAGGCCGTACACCGCTCCACTACTCGGCAGGCAACGCCAATCATCAATGTCTTCTCTCATTGGTTGCCATGGGGTCAAAGGTCAATACCTCGGACAGCAGGAACTGCACTCCGCTCCACTATGCAGCTGCTGCTGACATGGAAGCAGAGTAAGACACAGGCCCAGTTTCACAAAACAAGTGCCAAAATTCCTCTGACAAAACTTCTTCAAGGTCAATCAGGGCCCTGTTGGACAAAAATTATCATTGATGGAAACCTTGATTTTGATTGGCTGTTGAGCCTTGGCAAAGGTACCATCAATGGTAAGTTTTATGCAACTGGCCCAGGGGGTGTTTCACAAAGACTAAGATCAACTTTAAGTTGAACTTAACTATGACAGGCCATTCATGCCACTGATTGCTCTCACCATTGGTCTCACAATTCTGATCTTTAGATGATATTCTTTCCTTCAATAATAAACTATCAAAAAAGGTATATTCTGTAGATTTGTGACCACGATTTGCACGTCCCTTGAGAAACCAATGCCAGGAATGGTTAGAGGAACTAGTGGCATGAACAGCCTGCCATAGTTAAGTCCAACTTAAAGTCAATCTTAGTCTTTGTTATAGTTTCAGTGGCTTTTCTCCGTTATATTAATTTGCGAACGGTATCAAGTCTTGTGAAACAGTCCCTAGATTTTGATTTCATGAATACCCCCTTCTTGCAATGAAATGCATTTCACAATATTTCAGAGTTGATTTGAGCTCTTATAAGATCAATCCTGACATGTTTAGGCTGCCTATATAGGATATTCTTTACATCTACATGTATGTAGCCCTTAAAGGAAACATCACCCCAAAGAATAGGTGTAGGTAATCTGAAAAATGAGATGTACTCCTGCTCTTTGATGTACAACAGTCCTTACAAAAATGTACAAGAGATAAATGGAGATATTCTTGGCATGATATGATGCCCTTTAGCATGACATGGGCGCAACCATTTTCATGAAAATGTGACTTACCAGTTGAAGTTGAAGTGATACGCAACTTCACATAATATGTCACGTATCAAGAATATGGCAATGCCCATGTCGTGCTGAGAAACTGTACATTATTCTTGCTTTATGCCTCTCTCTTACACTTTGGAGGGGAATCTTGTAGATTAATGGGGAAGAATATAATTAATTTCTTGGAATAAGTAAAGTTTTTACTTGGGGTGAGTTTTCGTTTAACCCATTCTATACGGGACAGGGCTTGTTCCTGTATGAAGCATATATGATGGAGAGAACTTGGTAGTCAAATGGTTCATGGCTTTTCTTTCTATTCTTTGTACAGTTGTGTGGAGCATCTCCTTCATCACAAGGCAAACCCAACGTTACGAGATGCGCACGGGTACAACGCACTTCATTACGCAGCAGCGAGCGGACACAGTTTAGCAGCGGAAAAGGTAAATATGTCTCCATGTAGTGCTTTAATTCAGGTCTTAATGGCATCGTTTAACAATGTTAAATCTGAGATGCATGGCCCTACGTGTTATCAGTGACTGTGATATGGTGTAATATTGAAGCCCTAAAAAAAAGTGAATGACCGGTTTTACCATACTCATTTTCCCCAATAGACTGTAGTGTTATAAAAACCGTTCCATGTCATTATATAATATTAAGTTTATAAATTATACTTTAAAACACTCGATAAAAATGAAAGGCACTGGCCTATTTACTTGGTTTAAAACTTATGACATCTGTGTACCACAGCTCTCCTACGGAGCCATCAAGCCTTGTGTTTTTTAATGAAATTATTGTTGAAGTTATGTGCTCCCTTTTGTTTTGTGTCGTAGCTGAGAGCTGTAGCTGCGAATGAGCTTCTGGCCGCAAGTAGATCAGGACCTCTTACCACACCTCTTCATCTAGCTGTAAGTAGTCCTGTAAACATCCTGTCTTTTATACAGTAGGCTTACAGTTTCAACATGTGAGAGAGAGGGGGAGGGGGAGGATTGGGGAGTCCTGAAAAGGACTGTCAGTAATCTTTTTTTTCTTGAGTGTGTGTGTAGTCCTGTAACCTCCTGTCTTTAGTTTTGGACTGGACAACCACTGAATGCCTAAGTCATGCGCTTGATATGTGCCGTTTTAATTTTTTGTAATACTTCGCTTTTTGGTTTCCCATCTTATGAAATTCAAAGATTACAACTTATTCATAATTCAGGAGCGCGACTCGTGACGGGAATAAAGAAACCGGATTCAATATCCCAGACTTCAGAAATTTATATTGGCTACCTATTTAGTCCCGTATCCAGTTTAAAGTATTTTGATTAACTTCTCTATGTTTCCATCCATTTTCTCCATCATATCTCATTGAATTTTTAATACAGTATAAACCAGAAAAATACTGTGTTTCTGTAAAAAGTCTTTATTTTATACCCCACAAACTATGACAAAATCTCACAGGGAAAGATATTTTTCATATGCAGCCACTTTTTTATGGAATAACTTGCCAGAATACCTTACCTACTCTCTCTCTTTCTTTCTCTCCCCCTCCCTCTCCCTCCCCCTCCCTCCCCCTCTCTCTCCCCCCTCACTGATTCCAGGCATACAATGGTCACGTAGAGGCCCTTCAGGTCCTGATGCGCTCCATCGTGAACCTTGACATCCAGGATGCCAACGGACGTACGGCCCTTGACCTGGCAGCCTTCAAGGGTCATGCAGAGTGTGTAGAGTCGTTGGTCATGCAGGCGGCTACCATCCTAGTACACGATTCGGTCTCCAAGAGGACACCCATGCATGCTGCAGGTTAGTGCAATATCATCTTGTATCACATAGAAAAGGGACTAGATGAATCCAAATATTAGTATTACAGTGAAACCTGTATATATAAATACTGATTAATGGAGACAAGAAAAGTGGTCTTAATTTACAGGTTCCTTGATTATATCTTTCAATGAGAAGTGCATTTTCTAGGGAAACAAGAAATGTGGTATTTTTTGACAGATGGTTTTTCTATACAGGTTTGACTGTATTTTTAACTTTCCGAGCCATTATGGAAATTCTCTTGTGTTCACCCTAACTAGCCTACAACGGCCATGCGGAGTGTCTTCGGATATTACTGGAGAATGCTGAGCAGGAAGGAGCCGTCGACATCGTGGACGACCAGGGTAGGACGCCTCTCATGGTTGCCGTTAGCAACGGTCACATCGATGCCACCATGCTGCTCCTGGATCACAGGGCTAGCCCAACCATCCAAGACGTCAATAAGAGGACAGCGTTACATAGAGCGGTAAGCAAGATTCTGATGGGTTATTTGTTCATGATTATACAAATAATACACAGCAGTGCGGCCATAGCCAAGGGTGTTTGAACTGTTTTGAAGGTACCAAGTATGGGTAATTTTACTAATGCCCGAATGAAATGATGTGTATTATTTGTTTTATAAGATTATATTTTATTTGTTTTATAAAAAATGATGTTTTGTAACATGATTTAATAATGAACAGAAATAAGTATTTACTAATGGCTGGTCATTAGTAAAATTATGTGTTCGGCAAAATAAATTTCTGGTCACGTGTATGCTCTCAACCAATCATTTGATTAGGATCCGCGTCATCATCTTATAAAAGATTCTATGACACATGGTCGGGTGACGATTTCTCTGTGGTCAATTTCCTACTCCAACTGAATTCCTATTTAACCTGTGATACATAAAAAATATACCCTCACCCTTACCCTGACGACATCAGGAAGATAAAAACCATTACATAGAGCGATAGGATTATTTCATTCACCTGTTATAAATAAATGTTTCTCAATAGTCAGAATGTAAATTGCATAATTATATTATGTGTTGTTAGGTAGGGCAATCCATAATGTTTGTCCTACCTAGCAACAACTAATGTATGCTATTTGAATTCTGACAATTAAGATAAATCTACTTCTATTAGGTGAATGAAACAATAATTCATATCGAGGTGCTTTACAAAGGCATATGCATAAATATGGTTATATTACGAAAATGGCCTATTGGACTATTAATTTTTTTTTTTTTTTCTGTTTCAGGCCGCTAACGGACACGAGGAATGCTGTGATGCACTCTTAGGGGTGTGTAACTCCACCATCCGGGATATCAATGGCCGATCGGCTCTTCACATGGCTGCAGCGTGTGGCCACGAGGGTATCTTGGGTTCTCTCTTGCAGCTTGAACCCACGAACCACTTAGACAACAAGGGCTACACACCACTGCACTGGGCTTGCTATAACGGTGAGTTGTCTGTGTGAATTATCGCTGTATTCTTCGCTAAATTGGCCACACATCAATTTTTCCTAGCAGGGGTGGGGGGGGGGTGGAGGATGCAAGTCCGAAATATCTCAGGAAAGCAAAACAAGATTAAAACAAGACAAAAAAAAAAAATGATGTGTGTAAAATGCTGAAAGCATACATATAATTTGTTACTGTCTAAGTAGGCAGATTACTTCTGTGATCTAGAAAAGAAGAAAATTTGTTCAATGCCTCCAAATCTAGTTGGGAATAACGAAGTAGACGCAATACATTGAACGTTCATCAAAGTGCAAGTAATATTCCATGTATTTGTGCATGTCCCATTTCATTTTGTTTTCGTAAGTATGTTTTATACTGCAAATATATATTTTTTCTACCCCTAATAATAATAATATGCAGCTTTTATATAGTTACAATTAAGTCTATAATTGCTTCCAAACTTGAAAATTAATACCCCGGCTTTAGCTGTGCTGCCATTACGGCACTCTAGTATTTCAAGGAATTAAGTCCTGCCAGGTACCTATCTACATCACCTGGGTTGAGTGTGGCAAATGTAGATCAATGTCTTGCCAAAGTACACATCCATTCCGTCGCACATCTCTATTGAATCTCACACATATTACAAATAACGTTTAAATCTATGACATTTTCTTTACTCTCTCTGTCTTTCCTCAGTGTGTATTTTTAATACTCTGACCCACTTTTTGAAAGCAATATATGTTTTTGTTTCGTTTAACTCCATTCCACAGGGCACGATAATTGTGTTGAGCTGCTACTGGAGCAAGATGCAAACATGTTCTTTGAAGGGAATTCATTCTCCGCACTTCACTGTTCAGTGTAAGTTTCCATGATGTTAACAGCTTTATTCATGCATAATTAGTTTTTGTTATAATAATATATCTTATCAATTTTATTTTTGAATGTATTCTCATAAGCTTTATGTAATACATTTTTAAAACTTGCTATGTATTTCATGCGCTTTTATTGTAAACTGAATGTAATAGACCATTTCGTAGTTAGCACATGGGTCACATGACCCCAAATATCCGCAGATCTTTTACTCATGGAGAAGTCCCACGTTGTGTATTTTGGAATAATCAATGCCAAAGTCATGTATGTGCTTCATGAAAGGCTTTTGTTTGCCCTCTTGTATCATAGAATGTACCGTAGGTGTACACATGAATAATGATTACATACCGTATTTGCCGGCGATAAGGTTAAAGGCGCTGATTTGTGCTTGTAAACTTGTCACAAATAATAGTAACAATGTCGTTTTTAGAAGAATGTGTAAGATCATTAATGTGAATTAAAAACAATAAAGTACCTATGGTACCAGTGGTGTACCTTGTGGTACACCATTTGTTATAGAAAAAAATTTGAGGAACTATTATTATAAACTACATATTGAGATCTATTAGAAAGATTACTTTCAAACCAAGATGACAGTCAAATTTTAGTGTTGTTGTAGTTTCCGAGTGGTGAGTCAACACACTGATTACTGAGCTGGGAGACATTGCCAGGCATAGCGCCATAAATCGAAATTTAAATTAGAATTTACTCTTTCGCCGCATAGGCCGCACCCCGACTTTTTGATATTTTCTCTTCCAAAAATACTGCGGCCTATACGCCGGCAAATACGGTAATATGAGCACGTATTCATCTCAATGAGTTTTACAATTTTATCACAAATTACCTTTTATCTACCCATGCGCAGATAGTATTTACGAAATGGCTTATTCAGCTCTTGAGCTGCCATTTTCATTATTCTCAAGAAACCATTCAATTCAATTAAATTCTGGCATTAGAAAATAACTTGCAAAAGCACATTGCCGTGGTCCAATGTAAAATGTTTATAGTCATACATGAGAGAGGGAGGGAGGCAAAGAGAGAGGGAACAAGAGGATGGATAGAATGGTAGGAAAGATGGACATAGTTTATCGATCACAGTTGAAGTATGAATTATGTTTTATGTCTTATGATGTTTGTTCTGTATTTGTTTTTCTTGAATTATTGAAACCACAGTGGTCTATGTACCTTAAGTATCTTCTGGCGTTTGTATATTTTTACCAATTGTGATATTGTATTTTATGTATTTTTAAAACTTTAAAAATTTATACCCCTCTAGATTACGAGACAATGAAGTATGTGCTGAGATGCTGATAGATGCCCTGGCTGATGAAGTTGTCAACATCCAAGATTCTAAAGGAAGGTTGGTTGGTCTCTCACTCTTCACTATGGATAGAACTTACTTCAGTTGGATAACATCTAAGGAAAAAAGGAAAACCATAAGCCGGCCAATCAATGCTTTCAAAATAATTGGCTTAAGTCTGCTAGGGAGCTGTCTTGAATTTTAGGGTAAAATACTCGGCTATAAGCATCAATTGAGTACTGAAGTTGGCTAAGTATTTTATGGAAGCCGAATACTGAGTGAAATACTCATATTTCTGACTTAAATATTGAATTGAATACTAGCCCAGATACACACTTTCACGAATGGACTTTTAGTTAAGTAAGATATTTGATTAAGTGTGCCTTTGGATACGGTGACTGATATATGGATCCACTATAAGGTAGGAATCTTCATCATTATCATCATTGTTGTTTAAAAAAAAAAAAAAAAAAAAAAATTAAAATTTACTTTTAAAGGTCAAAGTCAATAGCTGAATAAGGTTTCCTGTGTTGCGTGTTTCTTTTTGAAGTGTCCTTTCTTCATTCCCTAAGCGTTTTTTTTGTGTACCTATTAGTAACCACGTTTTCTTTGATTGTTGTCATTGCTGTTTATTAAAGGACGCCACTTCATGCTGCTGCCCTCAACGACCAAGTGGAGTGCATGCAGCTCCTACTGAAGCATGGAGGCCAGCCCAACATTGTCGACAAGGGCGGCAAGACTTGCTTCATGATTGCTGCAGAGAGTGGTTCTGCTGGGACTATAGGTGAGACTTTTTTCAAGCTATGATTATAATTCTGGACGACCATCATTTTTCTCTCTCTCTGTTATATCACTTTTTCATATGGAAAGCTTCCTCCTGGGTGAGAGTCTGCGACACACATACTCTTGCGCAGTTAATTAGTATTGCACACTGACTTACATGTACATTCTCAACTTCAACGTTAGACCATACTTACCCCAGCCCCAAATCAAACCCTTGACCTAACCTTAAGCCCAATTGCAACTCTAACCCTAATCCTTTATCTTTGCTGAAATAGAGTCTGAGCAATAGGGTGGATTCACAATTATCAGTGCACCCACTAGCAAGCTGTGATGGGCCAATTTTTCAACTTGTGGGTCGAGTTTTTGTCAACTGGTTCAGCGCAGGAAAACGCTATAAACCGACCGGAGATTTGGCCTGAATCAGGACAAAATTCAATTGTTTCTTCGGCCAAAAAGTGACCGAAAGTACCAAATTGTTGTTGTTTGGGGGGGGGGGGGTCAATTTGACTAAATATTCCCTTGTTAGGTCACATTTTTACATAGAATCTTTTGCTTGATAATAATGATTGGTAAAATTACCCCTGACAAAAAGTGACAGTAATGGTCAGTTTTGGCCAACACTTATTATCAAAGTGATTAATTCTCTCTAATCCACCTAAATATACTGATTCATAAAATTATTTTGCTGTCTGGTTTAGTCTTTAAATTCTGTTTCTCATCTTAAATTCATTCATAATAATCATTCTAACTCTATACTGCCTTATAGAATTATAATGCTGGCAGATTTTAACTATGAATTCTGTTTTTCTGAAATTCATTCATGATAATCTGCCTTGCTCCTATACGGCTTCATAGAACTACGCTGACGAGTTTTATCTATCAAGTTCATTCACGATAATCTGCCTAACTCAATACTGCTTCATAGAATTATAATGCTGGCAGATTTTAACTATGAATTCTGTTTTTCTGAAATTCATTCATAATACTGCTTCATACATGTACAACAACTACAGTATGCTGTTGAGTTTTAACTATGAATTCTGTTTCTCTATTTAAAATTCATTCACAATAATCCGCCTAACTCTACACTGCTTTATAGAATTACTACAGTATTCTGTTTGATCTGAACTATGAATTCTGGGGCCAGTTTCACTAAACCGTCATAAGTCTAAGTTCGTGGACATCCCATAGAAACGTGTGTTAATTCTACAACACACGTTTCAATGGGATGTCTAAGAAGTTAGACCTATGACGGTTTCAAGAAACCTGCCCCCTGTTTCTCATCTATTAAACATTTATTCACAATAATCTACCTAACTCTACACTGCTTCATAGAATTATTATGCTGTCAGGAGGAAGATTGTATAGACTATGCCGATGGTAAGGGATTGTCCAAACGTCAACATGTGTAGCTGCTACAAAATAATAATTTTGCCCTCAAACCTTGTTTTCTTTTGCTCATGTTCTTTGTCAATTGTTATTACATGTACATTTAAAATGTCTTGGTATATACATGGACAGTCCATTTTGAAAACATTGTGCCTGTTTAAAAAAAAATGATGATCATTATTTTATTCTTTTGTTGCTTAGCTAGTTAGCTTCCTGATGAAAGTTGGATAGTTTGTTTGATAGCGAAGGGAGGGTATGGGTAGGGGAAAGGGGGATGGGGAGGGGTAGGGGGTGGGGCAATTCATGGAAATTGTAAAGTTTGAGCTTTGTTTTTTGTACCTTGTGTATTCTGTTATTCTTATATTTCTTGCTAATTTTTTTATTTGTTTTATCAAAAGAATCTATTTCATTTGGATATGATTTGATATCTGTCTAATATCATAAATTGTGCATAACCTGGTCCTGATTTTAGTGTAACATCATTATGTTTAAAGTTTAAATGCTGCTTTTCTTTTCTCAGAGGCCTAGATGTAAACTAGATGTGAATCCTGTTCATTTTTAGTTTGTAGTCTGCTCAGTACACTGATAGTATGCAGGTCTTAAACTCATTGAAATGCTTTTATTTTTTTCATGAACTATCGCTACAATAATTTGTGAGATTTTTACATTTATGTGTATATATGTATGTATATAGTTGTGCAGTTTTAATAGCTTATAAATTTTAAAATCTGTCTTATTATGATTTTCCTTTACTTAAATATATCTTGGTACATGTTAGAAATATAACAAGTTAGAAGAGTGTATAGAATATACTTCCAAATACTATATTGAATATGTGACATATATGTCTGTTCAATTATGATCTATTTGTACCACAGTCTATTTTGATTATGAAATAAAGTGCCACTGTTCTAGTTTTCATGTATATTCTATATGTAGTTATCTTTGGTACAATATAACAATAATGATATCAGGACCCCACCTTACAAAGAGTTAATATCAATCATAACTTATTTGCGATTAATATCAATCTCAACTATGTATGTAAGAGATAGGGGGCTGCAAACTTGTGATTGATAAATAGACTTACGATTGATTTGGATCAATCGCAACTCTTCAGTATTAAAGACGGCACAGAAATGATTATCCGAAAGAGAGAAATCTGAATATGTTATCAGTTATGTGAACAATTGATACCCTTTCCACCTCGTTTTTGTTGTTGCAAATTTGCCTGGACTACAAAATGTATCCCACAAATATTTCTCTTTACAACCAACAAGAGTAGAGAGATTCTGTATTGTTGCTGATTCTTTGATAATCATGTAAGGTGAACATGGTCGTACGTGTAGCCCCTGTATACTGTATATTTTATAATGAAACCTCTGCAATGTACTACTTCATGAAATATATCAAATTGTTTTCAAAAGTACTATTAGAAATTGAGAATGCATTTGAATAGATAAGTAGATGTCCTAGTAACATGGTCACGTACAACTGTACGTGGAGTAAGGGAAAATTCCCTGTCAGAATACAGTTTGCACTACACTTCTGTTGAAGTCTTTCAAGTGTTATTGTGTAGATTTTGAAGGCAATAACACTATTTTGCATCATTCTTTACCCCAACAGAATTACTGGTAACGGGACAAATAGCTGACATCTCTTTATCAGATGAGACAGGGAACTCAGCTCTTCACCTGGCTTGCCAACAAGTAAGAACATTACCAAAACAAAATCCCATTTCTTAATTTTAACTGTTCCCTTTCTTCTCCAACATCATATATATTTTCCCCTATTCATTAAAATCTCATATACCGTAAATCTCCGTGTATAAGGCGCACCTGTGTATAAGGCGCACCTGTGTATAAGGCGCACCCCTATTTTGAAGCCAAACAGGACAACAACAAAATCAGGAAAACAAAAAAATCAGGAAAAAAAAAAATTAGGGAAAAAAATTAAATCTGTCATCTTTAGTTTTAAAACCAACATTATTACTAGGTCTAACTTAGTTCCAATCGGCAAGATTTTGTTGCCACTACGGAGATCTAAAAACAATAATTATCGGTAAGACTTTGTTGCCCCTACGGAGCTCTAAAAATCAATAATTATCGGCAAGGTTTTGTTGCCCCTACGGAGCTCTAAAAACAATAATTATCGGCAAGGTTTTGTTGCCCCTACGGAGCTCTAAAGACAATAATTATCGGCAAGGCTTTGTTGCCCCTACGGAGCTCTAAAGAACAATAATTATCGGCAAGGTTTTGTTGCCCCTACGGAGCTTTAAAAACAATAATTATCGGCAAGGTTTTGTTGCCCCTACGGAGCTCTAAAGACAATAATTATCGGCAAGGCTTTGTTGCTCCTACTGAGATCTAAAGACAATAATTATCGGCAAGGTTTTGTTGCCCCTACGGAGCTCTAAAAACAATAATTATCGGCAAGGTTTTGTTGCCCCTACGGAGCTCTATAGACAATAATTATCGGCAAGGTTATGTTGCCCCTACGGAGCTCTAAAAACAATATTTATCAGCAAGGTTTTGTTGCACCTACGGAGCTCTAAAAACAATATTTATCAGCAAGGTTATGTTGCCCCTACAGAGCTTTAAAAACGATAACTCAGGCTTATCGAAAACCACCGAAAAGTAGCATTTTGAGGACTCAAAATATCCTGTACCTGTGTATAAGGCGCACCCCCGATTTTTGTGCGCCTTATACACAGAGATTTACGGTAGTTTATCCTGTTCTGTTTGCAAACTCCCATGTTGTAGGTATAGACCAGTTCTGGTCATGCGATTGAATTGTGAAAGAAATGTTGTGGGATCGATCGAAAAAGGTTGATCATCTAGCATATTGGTGTGTACTGCAAGGTTGAGGAATCATCGAAATGATAAGAAATTTGGCCCAGTCTTGGCAAAGTTACAAGCATTGTACACAGAAAGATGTAAATGGGACTACGCGATATCTATCCAGACTGGATAGATGTGATAATTTATTAAATATATCAATTAGTAGGCGGTTTCCCGGCAAAATTTGTATCATCACGTATTAGTCAAAACATATTCTTTTTATGATTGGTAATAGGAGCTTTCATGTCATTTTTGAGAGGGGGGCATTTCCAAAACTAGTCTTTACCTTTAAAAGACTGTACATGCTGTGAGAACAGCTTCAAATAATGATGTGCGAGATCTTCTATTTGCTCTTTTGGGGGCGGCCTTTATTTCATAATAATAATTTCTACATGTATCTCGTTCTTTAAATCCTATTAACAGAAGAATAGAATTCTTGTTCTACTTCAAATGTAAAGCTCTACACACCCGTTAATGCCATTTTTGTGAACCTTGTATGTGGTTATTTCCCCCTTTCAATATATTTATTTATCAAATATTTATTTTGATGAATTATCCAGACACACGAAGGATGCGCTTTGATGATCTTAGAAAAGATAGATGACGTCAGAGTCTTAGACATGCCAAACGCTAAAGGAGAAACGTAAGTATCTATCCAACATTTACCAAATTTGTCATTGGTTCTTCATGCAGGGGTTGAGAGTTAAGCCACATGCCAAATGGAAAATGTATTTAAAGCCCCACTGCACTACTTGTAGCTACATGTACATGCTCCCTCTATATAGAAAACAATGCCTAAGTGGTGCCCATTGGTCCCCAATGATCCTCTTTTTCTTATGTTAATTGAAAGCTGAGTCGATGAGATAACCACCTGTCAGTGACCACGCTGGGTGGTCTAATCCCTCCTGGCTAAACTAGTGCAGACAGGCTTTAAAGTCATTAATTCCAAATTTACTGTGTTGAGATGAACGTAACAGGCGTGGAACTGAAAAGAATATTTTCATTTTCTTGACTATCATGTTTTCGGGATACTTGGCAATGTATGACACTCTTTGTTTTCAGACCAAGCTTAAGATTTTTCTGAATGAAAATAGAAAAGGGTCTGATACGTACATTATATTAATAATGATGTGCTACAATCAAATTATTACCCATTATCAAATAAATTAATGTGAGCTCATGAGTACAATATTTCATAATGATTGTATTTAACATCAGAAGTAATTAGGACAGGTATGGCTATGAAATTGAGCAGTTTATAATGAAATTGATAATAATAATGAATAAAAAAGGATAGATGTGGTTATCTTTTATATTTCTTTGGTGTGTTGACAAAGACGATGACCCAAGTTAATTTGGAACTATTTGATTTCTTTCTCAGCCCGTTGCATATAGCTTCCGCTCAAGGTCTAGTCACAGTGGTCCAGGACCTTATAACAAGAGGAGCCAGTCTTCTAACTGTAGACAATCAAGGTTTGTTCCAGGACTTCTACTCTTCTTAGCTCTTCCATAATAAACCATAACGAAGACAATGCATGTACAGTGCTCCACACTGACTATTCCTCAAAGGGTTCCGATTGAAATTCTTAGGGCCCAAGATATCGAACTGCTCTCGTTAGAAATTAACAAAAATGAAAATGAATACTGTAAACGCTGTTATTTTTGTGTGACAAATTTTTCGCGCTGAGCGACGGCAAAACATTTTTCGCGAGTTCTAAAATTTGTGCTTGCCAATTTAACGCAAAATCCTCGAAAATTAATGTACCACAAATATTTCTATTTTTACAGTAATAGATTGTTGGATATGCTTAGAGAGAGGCAGAGATGAGCATCATTTTCTTCTTCTTCTTGTCTAGAAATCTGACAAATTATGAAAGTAATGATGGCAGTGATTGTCATAGTGATGATGAAGATGATCACAACGTCATCGGCAATTACAATGACAATTACAACAAATACAAAAATGATTTTTATAGTACCTAATACATTCATGATGTCTCGAATCACTTTACATTAAAGGGATTGGGTATCTTTGCCTTGGATTCTAAAAAAAAATCCTGGATTTGGCTAATGCTGCAATCATCATTATAAACCTTTATGTCGGTCGGGAATCCCATGACTTTTACAAGCCGATCGGCTGTCTGATTATCAAGATATTTATGATTGGAAATCATAACCAAATTTTGCGTGTTCCTAACGGTTTTCATAACACCACAGTCTATTGGGGAAATGAATATGGTGAAATCGGTCACTCAAAGATTTTTACTTTTTTGAGGCACTTCATGATCATTTTGAAGCGCAATTTGTCACAGACACTGATACACATAGGGCCATGCATCTCAGATTTGTAAAACTGGAAACATTGTTAAACACTGCCTTTGATATTGACATACCTGACATTGTCTCAACACCAACAACAGCAACATCAATGACAGCAACAGCAACAGCAATGACAGCAACAACAACAACAATGACAGCAACAGCAACAACAATGACAGCAACAGCAACAGCAACAACAATGACAACTAAAACAACAATTATTTTTATAGCCCACTAAATACATTCATAATGTCTCGAATCACTTTATATTGATATTTGATATTCATAAATACCTTATATGGTCTCTCCTCTTCTATCCTCATCCTCATTATCCATCCCAACCCGATCAGGTTACACACCCGCTCTAAGCTGCGCATCGTCTGACAAGGTGGCCGACTGCCTGGCTCTCATCCTAGCTCACATGATGCCCTTCTCCCCGGGGAACTCCACCATCAATTCCTCTCGCATCGCCCTCGCGCTCTCCGGCGAGCTCGGCCGCACCCGAACGTCCACCAGCCTCGACTTCAACGACGGCAACCGCAGCAGGACGGAGAGCAATGCCGATACGTCTGACTCGGAGACCTATTGACTACTGATGTAAATGTTGATGATGTTGTAGGTTCTACGACACATGCTCTGGCGACAATTGCTACGTGGTCCACATTTCTACTCTAAAATAAGCTCTAATTTCTACCTTAGACCAAACACTACCTAACATTAACCCTAACCAAAAACCTAAATGGATATTTATACCCAAGTCACATTTCTTTTATGAAATAAATGCTTAAAACAATTGTTGCCAGAATAGATTTAGTGTCACTAATTATATCATGTATCTTTAAATATTTAACAATTTAATAATTTAATATAAAATATCCATTCAGCTAATTTACTTTCTGAAAACCAAAAGAGGGTTTGCAAAGTTTTTTTGGTAGCTTTTGGACCTCTTTTGGTTACACTATATGAAAACCGATTGCAACCCGAACCCAAGTCATTTATGTTTGATGAAATAAAGCACAGAGCAATTGTCGCGAGAATTTTTTTTGTGTCACCATCTGATTTATATTTAAATGTTTTTCTAGATATCCATGTAGCTAACTTATTTTCTAAAAAAAATAAACAGAGAGTTGAAAATTTGGTTATTTGAACTTTTAGGGGCTGCCTCTGAATCTGTTAGAAATTGTTGAACCTTTTTTTGCTTTATAATGAAGTAGACATGATAATTAATATTTTAATGTATTGTAGCTTTAATTCTTTGAGTAAAAGAAAAGGATTATTTTGCAGCTGTTAAATACTTGATTTTTAGATTATAAAAATCACTCCTAAATTTGCAGGATGTGCTCATTTCATTTGGCAATTAGCTTATCTTATCACACAGTATAGATAGAGAGATGAACTAAGGTGGAATGGCATGGTATAAGTGACCAAAGTTTAACAGTGAACAGAGGATCACATTTAATAGGGAGAAAGGAAATGATGAAGCAGGGGAACCCTTCTTCTTTCTAATTAGTACTATTATTTTGTGTGTTTGTATACCCCTTGTAGTTGAGTTGGTGAATAGTAATGAACATTCCACATCTCCAGGGGAGTGTTTCACAAAGACTAAGAGCGACATAAGAAAAAAAAGTAAAGTTAAATTCAAGACTTGGACTTATACTACGGTATGCGATTTATGCCCTTAAAAAGTCTTGAACCAGATGTAAAAGTAGAGAGGACAATTGTAACTTTAAAATTATAATCTTTAGATAATATCTCCCTTCAATAAAGAACTATCAAAAGGTGTAAATTCTGTAGATTTGTGACCAAGATTTGTACGTCCCTTGAGAAACCAATGCCAGGAATGGTAACCGTTAAAGGAACTAGTGGCATGAATGGCCTGCTATAGGTCAAGTTCAACTTAAGTCGATCTTAGTCTTTGTGAAACACCCCCCAGATCTCATTCTGCAAGCAAAGCCCTGAATGAGCCAAACACACTCAGATGTAGACCAAGATATGATCCAAAGTACCTCATATATTCCTGTAGTGACTGACATTCCTAGACTTGTTTTTTTCATTGTTTTTCGCTCGTTTGTCATAGATTTAGGTACATACCGTGTAGATAGTACTTTTTACAATTGACCAAATATATATATATAGTTTGATAGATGTACATGTATGGTAATTTTTCGTTTACTCTAGATAGTTTAGAAAGACATTTTGAGAGCAAGCTTTAAAATATGTATGGGTGTCCTCAGTAAGTGTTCATGGGCTATTCAGCATAAATTATAATAAACGAAATCTAATCAGCCCAACAAATTTGATGGGCCACAAATGAACACCTTGTAAAATCACCATTGTCCTTCATTTTCTGTCACACTTCTGGTCAAATCTTCTAGACCAGTCTTGAAAGTTTTCATTGTACCTTCACAGCTGCATAGGATAGACTCTTCACATTGAATGCTTTAGGTTACATGATTGCCACAAATCGTCCTTGTTTTCACGAAGTGACGGTAGTGAGGAAAATCGTAACGCAAAGTGAACGCAATTTTTTTTCACTACCCTCACTTCGTGAAAACAGCGACGAAATGTATCCACAATTCGGATTCTTCGTTTCTAGATTTGATACTTTTTCAATTAAATGTTGTGTAAATTGATTTTCTTCATAGCCTTTCTAATTTTATATCGCTTTCCATTATCGCTTTCAACTTATTTACTCTAGCTTTCTTGTTTTTTTTAATTTGGGCTTTCTTTTTCTGGGAAATACTGTTCGTTGCCAGTCTGTCATAATAATAATAAAATAATAATAATACATATGATTTATAAGGCGCCAAATCCACTTGACAGTCAAATGCTCAAGGCTTGAGCATAATATGGGATTGTGTATATCAGTGTTATAAATGTAGCTTAAAACAAAGAGCACATATCATCCATGTGCTCTGCATGCACTGTATACACTTGCATTTCTATTACTTTATATGGGAAAATAATGTATCTACACTTGGGTTCTGTAATGGGTTCACAGACATATCTTCTACTATTTATATTTCATAAGATTGATCTTTTTAAACATTATTTGTATGTAAATAACATGAGAATAAGGAAAGGAACATGAATGCAACGATGTTGTAGTGTTTGCAGCATTTCCTAAAAGATATTTGCCCCAAAGTTATTATATTTTCTCTATATTCATATCAGTATTGCTTGCAGATTTAATTTTTGTGATATGTAAAGATAATTCATTATGTCTCTTTGGAGTTTAAAGAGTTCAGGTACATTTTGTTGGGAAAATTAGTTTTCTCTTCTGGGTATTTCAAAAGATCAGAGAACTGTCTTTTTTTGTTCACTGCGTTAACTGGGATATGAACCAGTATATATTACTATGCAGGCTAGAAACTATATATTTGAGTTGGTGCTTTGAAAGTTATTTGTATATATTATGAAACACTTAATATTCACCGGATGTATTCAAATTGCCGCTTAGATATTGTTTATATTCTTTTTTTTTTAGCATGTAAAATGTTATACAGTTTTTGTATTTTCAAATCTACGGTTTTGTTACGCTTACATTTTAGTGGATTTAGATATTTTCAATAGATCTTGTACAAATTGATTTCATATCTTGGCATATTTGTGATTATTGGTTGTTAATAACATATTGCTTTATTTTGAGAAGAAGGTATGCTAATGGGAAAAGTGAAGAGAGGCACTGGGTAACATCCTTAATACTTAGTTACGATTATTTTTAGAAAAATGTTAATGTCCTAAAAGAAATTTCAAACTTGAGATGGGATTAGGGTTTTTATAGAATCACCTCCCCCCTTGTTTTTACATGTTATGACATCATAAAAGGAAAAGCAGCCTCGGCGTAAAATATATCCATGGCAAGGGAAAGAAAAGTCTTTTATCTAGATATATTCCATTCCAAAGGAATAGACTGACACTTTTAAATAGATATTCAGATACCACTATTGATATTATGCCAAAGCAATAATCTGGTCATTTATTTCTCCTTGAGTTTGAACGGGGCAACTTTGGAGTCCGTCTGTTTACCAAGGTGCTCTTGCATAAAGAGTTGCGTTTAAAGGCAACTCTGAAAATCAAACGCAAGTCCTAAAAAATCAACATAACATGTGGGTCCGATCGGCTCGCCTATCTAGCTGAGACGACGAGCCATGCTTAATTAATGCAAAGTCATTGTGAATATGCGTACTCTACATAAGATGATATCATCAAGTTGATACCGGTAGCTAGTTATTAGGTTGACAACTTCCGTTTTTCAAAGCTTTAGATTTCAAGTTTCCAGGGAGCTGTTACTCCTGTAAAACTTCTGATAGGGTTTAAACTGTTTCCTTCACTTTGAAACAAGGTTTCTTCCAGGAAGGGCGATCTTGAATGTGTGCATGTGTACATTCACTCTGTTTCTGTACTAGAAGTGTTGCTATTGGTATTGTTTCTTGGTAAAGTAAGGACTAGGTGGGACTACACATTTAAGCTATAAACTAGAAGAGGTAGAAATTGACCGTGACATTAGTACACAGAATATCCCAACACCAAGACGAGGCAGTGGTATAGTGTTTTGAAGTATCAAACCAGAATCCTTGCTGTTCTTGCAGAATTCTTGTCATATGGTGGGCTTCATTGTCATCGGCTACCGTGAATAAGGCTGCTACGACCATTAAAAAAATACTTATTCATGACATCATTTTTGTGGGCAGCCAATGATTTACATCTGTGATAACCGTGTTTGTTTAGTTTCTACTTTCAATTCTATTAACTATTGTGTTTTGTTTATTGGCACAACAAAGATCATGTACGGATGCTGTAACGATAGGCCGTGAAACCTGCATTTATGATAACCACCTGTACAGTAAGATCACCTGTCTATATAGACTATATTCTGATGAAATGTGTAGTTGAACCTGTGTTTAAGACCACTTTTCTTGTAGCCATTGAGTGGTCTTTATATCGAGGTCTCATTTTAATGCATCAATACACCAAATTTATTCCATTTGACGGCAACATCTTGATTTAAGTATTTTTCCAGTTTTCCCCTAGAGATTATTTCATCACGCTAATTTTGTTCCACCGAATTGGTTATAAACAAGACCAAGTTTTTCCTCCCTCGATTGTGTTCGCCATGTACATGTATGTTGTACTTTTCTCTTATAGTAAATTTTGTTGCTAAACGCTCCCTTCTTTTTTAATTTGTTTTGAAATTGTACCTCTAACAAACTATCATAGATTGTGTATAGTTTCCTATTTTTTTAGGAACCGGTGCATCAATGGAATGAACAAAAATATGTTTTGTGTTCTTGTAAATACAAATGTAATACTGTAAATGTTGTCAATATCTGATAACAGAGTTTGAAATGGATTATTTGGATGAGGAATTTGACCAAATTTGCCAGGAAATGGCCTACTTTGTGTGGACTGTATATCATGCTTATAAGATGGATTTAAAAACATGAAATAAAATACTGAAAGCATATGAACATTTCAACTGTGTGGTCTGTATTGTGCTGACTGTTTTGCCAGTTTCTAAATATTTTCTCTTTTAATTTCTGCCCTATTTCGTCATCAAACTTTTTCTTTGTCTTGAAAATTCCATGTTACTGATAATTCTTTCCGCCCTCTTTCCATATCCCTAACATTTTATTAATACCTTCTTTTTTGTTTTCAATGTTTTTATTACATACATGTAGTTTACTGAAAATTGAGAAGGAAAAATATAGAATAGACATAATGACACAAAGAAAGATTATGAAAGGCAGAGAGAAATAAGCACAGCTAGAAACACGTAGTTTTTCTTATTTTTCTCTGCTTTTCTTTTCCTCTCTCTCTCCCATCTCCTTCCTCTTCCTCTTTCTCTCTCTCTTTCTCTTGAAAAGAAACAAGTTTGCATTAGAAACAAATTTGTATTATGAACAATCGCGACCAATAATGCTTACCGGTACAAAGATGTACGATTTATAAGGTGATAATGCTGTATATCACTTATTTTTAATGCCAATACATTGTAAACATTTCAGATTTCATGACATGTAATAATTTGTGCATTTAGTAGTTGTATAAAGCCATACACTGTCATGGCCTTTATGTTACACTCCTAGTATATATAAAGCTACAATTGCAAAAATAGAATATAAATGTATATACACATTTGAATTAATTACAGGTAAAAGTGAATTATTTTCTGTAAAAAAAAAATAATTCAACTTTATAACCTGATGCAATGATATGTACATAGCAAAAGTTTATACATGTATACAGGTAAAATGTAGCATACATGTAAAATGTAGCATGCATGATATAATGATACTTTTACTGAACATTCTACTAAGTAATTGATGATTTGTCTTCTATAGACCCCCCCCCCCCCACTTTCATTGAAACTACAAAAATCATGTTTCTTTTGAGGCTCAAATATATATATATATATATCTGAAGAAATAAAAGTGAAACCGGTCAATCGTTTTAATTATTATTTGTATATTGCCGTGATGTAGGATTATCAAAATTGAATTATTGTTCTATATATTATGTGGTAAACCGTGGCATCCTTTTTAGCATAATATGCTTCATCTTTCTGTATCTCATATCATACAGACAGTGAGAACATGTAGGTCTTTTGCTGCATGCAGCTTCTTTTTTCATCCCTACTTGCTTTTCGTTTACAAAAAAACACAATGTAATGGTTTCCTGCACCATGTGTGTCTGAGCTGTTATATTTATCAACGTTAATGTACCTATGCATGCATGTTCAGACTAAATCACTCTCTGAAAAGAGAAAAAATAACTTTAATACATACTACTTGAAAAGTAGCTCTTTCTTCACAATTAACAGAAAAATGACATATTTCAGTAAGCTTTCATTTGCATGCTGCAGGCTAATGCGGACCTATGTTGCAGTTGGCGCTTTTGCTGATTCAGGAGACAGTGATTTGGTAGAATGGGACTGTACGTTGCAAAATAAGAATCTTGTCCTAACTCTGTTCAGGGCTTATATGTACTCCCTCTTGTATCCAGGGGGGGGGGGGGGGGGGTTGTTTCATAAAGCTGTGTGGATGACTTGAATATGAAGAGCTAAATGGGATTCTCAAATCCTTTTGATTGCATAAGCTAAAGTTGAAATATACAGATGTAGATTAACCTTATCATTATTAGCAAATCATTTTAATGCAAAGTGTATTTTTGGCTACAATTTAATTGAGATTATGGGAAATACAGTCACACTTTGTTAAAATGTCAGGAAAAACTTTGGGCATCCCATTTGGCTCTTCATATTAGAATCATTTGTAAAGTCATTCGTAACTTTACGCACAGCTTTATGAAATACCCCTTGGTCAGGTGGTGGACTTGCGAAGAAAGAACTAATTTTCAAGTTACTTCACCAATCAGCTGAACCTCATTAGTAACTCACAATTGATCTATTTTGTATATAAAACATAATAAAACATATGTACAATGGATGGAATAAAAAAGAGAAATATATAAGTGGCAAATATGAAAGCTCAGCATGCTAGCAATGATACTATCATGAAATTACATGCATATCATAATAATTATTTACAAAATCTTTGTCTCTTTGACCAATAGAAAACCCATGAAAACGATTTATATTTGATCTGCTTGTAGGTGCGCAGCAGAAAAATATGTATCATTATCAATAAAGGAATGTGATAAAAATCATGTAAACCATAATGAATAGTAAGACACTGTGACATAAACATCATATGCCACTATTAGTTTGATTAATAATATACAAAAAGTGTAAATGTACATATACATGTAGGCCTACACAGGTATAATATATGTTATATTGTTAAAATCATACATAATACAAAAAAGCAAAAAAAGAAAATATGTCACATGTACTTTGTTCAAATCTATTGTTTTGTTCTTGCTCAAGAATGATTGAATACAAATTTTCTTTAAAAAAATAAAATAATAATAATATAAAAAGAAAAAGAAAAAAGAAAGAAAATGGGACACTCTTTATTATGCAAAAGTTAATATAGTTTCCACTTTTTATTTTTGCTGAGTGTATAAATAAATATGAAACTGCTACAATGATGTCAGTATAAACTTCAAGAACAAAACCCAAGTTTTAATTCCTACATGTACATATCAAATGAGGATCCGACAAATCATAACAAAATTAAGAATATAAATGATATCACACTACTATCTGCTACATCGATGCAAGTAAAAGTTTACTTTATAAACACATAGTTCACAGCTCACAATCAATTCAATACTTATTTCAGAAATATTACTATTTCATATTAGTATTTTCACGTAGTTTGGAAGGTACACAATTGTCATACACAGTCAATGTTGCATAATTATATTAAAGCGACCCTTTTATTGTGCATAATTTTATAATTGGCCCTGTGATGTCACAATGGCCATCAGGAAGTATTTTACATTAAAGTTGGCTTACTAATGTACAAAACTTAGATTTGATCTGAACAAGCAACTTGAGCCATTTTACTTAGCGAAGCTACATGTATATGCCAAGTAGAATACTGATATACCTGTAATTCAAGTATTGAATTGAATACAGGCCCTGATATTCATTGCTAATCTGGTACATGTATACATAAGAAAGGTTTAATGAAATGGAGAATAATTTTTAAGCCTCTGAAACTGGATTATAGCATTGTTGCAGATTGAAAGATGAACAGAAAAAAAATCACAACTCGCATTATCTATCTATATCTACAGGTAATAAGGTAATAAGTAGATAATAAGGTAATAAGTAAATAAATGTACAACATGATCGGGCTATAAAACATGAAATTAGTATAAAAACATTAAAAAAAATTCCCCTCCATTTATGAATTTCTATTGAAGATAATTCTATTGCACACTAAACACTTCACTACATGGACTATGGACAAGTAAACATTCAAAACAGTCAAATCTTTTGACTACATTGCATAGCAAAATTTCTTTTTACATGACTTACATACAGATATACAGTTTGCGAGGGAGTTCTGTAACATAAATAATAGACCAGTTACTAACATGTTCAAATGTATGGATTTTTCTTTCCTGGGAACGAGTTATTCCATCGACCTGTAATCAATGCATGAACTACAATACTCAGAATCCAGTCTGCATACATTACTTGTTGCTACATGTATGTCGTGCTGGATATGAATTGACTACATGTCACAGACAAAGAACTGGAATCTCCTGATTTAGTCATCATTTTTGTGCAAAATCTTAAATTCCCCAAAAGGAATTTGAGGTATAAATGTACACTACCTTATATTCGCACACTGACATTCCAGCCTCTTTTGAATAGTTTTTGTTCTAAAAAGAATATACATGGATTTATTATTATCATTATTTTTTAGAAGATAACAATAAAGTCAATTACTGAATTCTCTGGCCTGTATGACGTATACTGCAGCATTGCAGGAAGTTTAATTGATCATACCAGCCTCTACATTTTTTCTTCTTCGATTGAAATGTTCATTGTATCTACAAAGTTCATTGCATTTGAAAATTAATTGAAACATGATCATCAGTCTCACAAAGAGGAAAATTACAAACCTTTATGACACCATATATCATATACATAATACAGCCAAAACTGTCTATAGCAACCACTCAAGGGAAGCACAAAAAGTGGTCTTTGTAGACAGGTTCCTTTAGTACATGTTTCAATGAGAAACCATTTTCAAGGGAAACAACAAATGTGGTCTTTGTAGACAGGTGGTCAACTAAAGCAGGTTTGACTGTACACATAATACTATCAAAAGTATTGCATACATGTAGGTTCAAGGTGTCCGATGCATTTTGCAATCCGTTGAAAAATGTCATAAATGGGTCACAATTAGCACCAAACCCTTATAATTATATTTTGTAAGATAATGAATATTACGCAAAACACCACCGTTTCTTTCTCAAACATTACGAGCACGGAATACTGGACAACTCGCTGATAATTCAAAATGATACCCTGCGGTTGCCATAACGTCACACACATGTACAATGGCAGTTTCAGATTCCTAAACCTCAGATTGGTGTTCTTAAATACGTTCTTCTCCATAACCATTCTATTCAAAGGAAATTATACCTTATGCCAGTAGGGAGGATGCGCTGCCTTTAAATTCTCTAAACCTGAATGAGATTAGATAAATGGAGCTAGGGTTTTTCCAAACCCTTTCATATTGCAATACCCCCATACCACATGCATCTACATACACACGCAATCTACTCTACTTAATAACTAATCATTTGAACCATACATGGAAACGAGTAGGTGGTACCATTTGATATTGCAATACCCCCATATCACATGCATCTAGCTACACACACTATCTACTCTACTACAAAACTAATTGTTTGTACCATACATGGAAATGAATAGGTGGTACATTGGGTCTTCATCAATATCCTTTGATATTGCAATACCCCCATATCAACATGCATCTAGCTACACACGCTATCTACTCTACTTCAAAACTAATCATTCAAACCATACACGGAAATGACCAGGTGGTGCTATGGGCTTCCAATACCCTTTGATATTGCAATACCCCTACATCACATGCATCTAATTAATAAATATTCAAGCTAAAATACTTCAAAAACATATCATTTGAACCATACATGGAAATGCACAGGTGGTGCTAAGGAGAGTAACATGACATTGCTCTGGCAACATTTGCTCAAGGCTTTATTTTACCATAGATGTAGAGTTTGATTTAGCTTAGCAAGTGGGTTTACTGCTTGGTTTACATTATGATTAGCTTATTGGGACATTGTGTGGGTCCAGGGTGGCAGTTAATAGGAATTCACTTAATAGTGTAAGAAATTTGGCCTTCTCGCGAAAATAAGTTGCTGGTCATGGAGCGTGTAAAGTCTATGGGGTAGCGGACTCCCATAGGCATTACACGCAATGAACTGCTATGTACAAAGTGAAAGAGTAGCGGCGGATTTCACGAGAACGCCGGAAAAGGACGGCAGATAAATTGCTGCTGGAGCATGTGTCATAAAACCTTTGATACTCGTTCATTTTGCCACACCCCTGAACATATTTCAGAACTATAATCAGACATGAAATTGAATATGTGGTGCGAGGGGCCTTACGTGGTGAAGCTTTTCTTAATGTTGACATTCTGATACTGTTCTTTCAGCTGACATACAATAAACCAATCCATTTTGCCATACCCAAACATCACACACAGCTACCGACATACTCCATCTAACACATCCCCTGTTTGGAGCCAGAAGGGCATTAACTCCATTTAAAATGATGACTTTACGCCCTCTTGCCTCCAAACAATATATATCAATCCTGACCCAACATGAATATGATTGGGTGGTGCGAGGGGCCTTAGTGACATAGTGAAGCTTTTCTTAATGTTGACACTCTCATATTATTATTTCAGCTGACATACATACACCAATCCAATCCATTGTACCAAGCAGCCATACTCCATCTAACACATCCCCTGTTTGAAGCTAGAAACTCCATGTAAAACAATATATCACACCTGACCCAATGTGAATATGAGTAGGTGGTGCGAGGGGCCTTACGTAGTGAAGCTTTTCTTAATGTTGACATATTCATACTGTTCTTTCAGCTGATATACCATACTCCAAAATCACATACAGCTACCTGCATACTCCATCTGTTTAGAGCCAGAAAAGCATTAACTACATGTAAAATAATGATGACAACTTTACGCCCTCTTGCCTCCAAACGATATATATATATCAAACCTGACCCAACGTGAATATGAGTAGGTAGTGCGAGGGGCCTTACATAGTGAAGCTTTTCTCAATGTTGACACACTTATACTATTATTTCAGCTGACATACACCAATCCAATCCATTGTACCAAGCAGCCATACTCCATCTAACACATCCCCTATTTGGAGCTAGAAACTCCATGTAAAACAATATATAAAACCTGACCCAACATGAATATGATTATGTGGTCGTGAAGCTTTTCTTGATGTCAGTGTGACGATACTGCTCTCTGAGCTTGGAGACTACATCTAACGTGAGCTGCTGGCAGAATGAAACATCCAGGAAGACTAGCTTGGTACACTTGTCCAGTACCCTGTTAAACAAAAATAATAATAATAATGATAGTGGGTTCTTGTATACGGCTCATGTCTGTCAGACTTGACACTCCTGGCGCTCCAAAGTTATTACCCGGCTTTAGCATGGCTGCCACTACGGCGCTCTAGCATTTCAAGAAATTAATTCTACAGGGTACCATTTAACATCACCTGGGTTGAGTGTGGCAAATGTACAGATACTAGTTGTAGACAAAACAGCAATAAACCGCCTGTCACACATGAGTCAATTACTGAGTGATGCAATAAGCCTCATCAGTGAATACGACTGTTCTGCCTGAGTGACCTGCAATTATTATCATCCCAACATAGCACCACACCCATAAATGCGCCTTGTCAAAGTGACATCCTACAAAAATCTATTTTCAGGTAAAATGATTCTTGTTTTATGGTCTTTACCATACAGAAAAATTATAGTAAAATGACCAATTAATTTCATTGGTTTTAGAGAAATATATGTTCATTGTTTTGAAGATTAATGTTCCAAAATGGATATCCACCTCGATACAAAGTTGGATTTAATAAAAAATGAACAATGAAAGGATAGTTTTCCAGCAAAGAATGAAATTTTGAATTTGCACAGTTGTAATTGATTACACATATATTTAAAACTCCATCGTCTCCTTTGCGAACAGCCCTCTATTTACATTTTACAGATAATTTTCACAAATTTCCCTCTAAATCTCCAAATATTTGTCTAGGGCATATGTATAAGAAAAAAACTGAAGAAATATGGAAAACCACAATTTACCTTGTTATACCGTTTAGGCTTACACGTTGAGCTCCTAACAGGTCCAATTGTTCCAGATCTGGCAAGTTAGATGCTATTGAGTACAGGTCACCATCTGCTATGCTCCTGTTCATACAATCAATTAATCCAATTACAGTTATATTAAAGTTTCCAACATGTATTTCTTACATTTGTTTTAAATGCTTATAATTGATTTGTAATGTTTTGTTGGTAACATGAATAAATTTGAAACTTTGAAACTTTGAAAGTTCCTCTACAGTGATGGCAAAATTTCACTTAAATTGTATCATAATGTGAAAGAGGATGTCATTTAAGACAGACTTTTGCAAAGAAAAACCTAAATTGTGTATTCTTTCATCAATTTTCAACTTCAAAAACATTTGTTTTGAAAAATCCTTGCAGAAATGTGTCTTAAATGACATCCTCTTTCACATTTTGATAAAATTTAAGTGAAATAAAACTAGATGGAACTTCGACTGGAAGCAGCCGAAAATGATGCCTCCGTTATAGAGCGATTTTACAAACCAAAACAGAAGCAATTTTTCAAATTCAAGTTTGATTATAATCCATTAACAGGTTCTCAGAATATCGTGATTACAAGCTATTTTTCACATACATGTATGACCCTTTGATCTTTGACCTCATGACCCTAAAATCTAATCAGTTCATTGGATTGCAAGATACATACATGTCCTATTAAAGTTTGACCTACCGTATAGATGTTAACAACAGCTTCTTGAGCTTGGGACAGCCAGAGACAAGCTTTCTTAGCCAAGTGGTATTCACACTAAGATCAGAGCTAGAGTGGAAAAAAGATAAGGGTAACAAGTCAATGGACACATTTTTTAATACAAATCCAACTTCTTAATATGATTGCAAATGATTCATTTACTGAAACCTTAAGTTCATAGAATGATAAATTATTCACAACATTGTAAGTATTACTAGTATATATATATATATATACAAGGCATACTAAATCAAGATATGTACTGAATGCAGTGCTATTTAATTTTTTTTAAAGAAATGTTGATAATTCAGTCCACAAAAGGTTATGAAAATGTTAAGTTCAAGCAGATTAATACAGCCTGTTAGTAGAATGGGGAAGGGGCATTGAAGGCAAAGATTGGGAGAGGGGTTGCCAGGGTGTAAGGGGAAGATTAGCCGTTAGGAGAGGACTGGGGTGGAGGTTAGGAGGAGGGTGGGGAGGGGTAAGGGGTGATGAGGGTAAGGGGGTAGGGGTTAAAAAGTAAGACACACCACTATCCTCTATAAAGTTCAAGTTTAGTATGGCAGTCTACTGCTAGACTGGTGGATGGGTGGGAGGGGCTTAAGGGGGAGGGGAGGGAGGGGTGGGAGGCCTAGGTTAAAGGTGGGGGCGGGGGGAAGGGATTAGGGTGTAAGACTTACCACCATCCTATATAATAATAATAATAATAATATAGAGTATTTGTAATGTGCCAACTCCACATGACTAATGTGTTTGAGGCGCATGGAGAAGAAAAACTATAAGTACACAAAAATACCAAAAAGAAAATGAACAATAACAATGTGAAAGTAAATCTAAATCTACTGGAAAGCCGCTTTGAACAAATGAGTTTTGAGGGCATGTTTAAAGCAATCTACACTTGAAATATAACGAATATAACGAATATATTGATTCCATAAAGTCCAAGTTCAATATGTCAATCTACTGCTAGACTAGTGGAGGGGTGGGAGGGGGTTAAGGGGGGGGGGGGGGAGGGGTGGGAGGCCTAGTGTGAGGGTGGGGGCGGGAAGGGATTAGTGTGTAAGACTTACCACCATCCTACATCAAGTTCTAGTAGATTGGGGCAGCCTGCTGCAAGGTATCCCAATCCAACGAAAGACAAAGTTTTAGCTCTCCACAAATCTAGGTTTTCCAACCGTCTATAATGCAGGAAGAAGGAAGAAAAACAAAGAACAAAAAAAAAATCTTTAATCATAAAATACATGATTGCATTACCATGATCAACCAGGGCCCCGTTTCATAAAAACTTGTTATCAATGCTAAAGTTCTATGAAAAATTTGCTCTCAGCCAACTTCCGTTTTACAAAGCTTTAGATCTCTGGTATTCTTTCATTTTTCACTTCCGACAGCTTCTTTAAGAAATTTATTTCATAATGGATAACCATTTACTTGGACTTCACCTGGGTGGAGAGAGGCAAAACAAAAGAAGATGCAACTTACGGACAGGTCTGTGATAGCTGTAGGATGACGTTATCCAGCGTGGAAACGAACCGTATCCCTCCTAGGTTTAGATTCCTCATCTGAGGTGTATGGCTGCGGAATAAACAAACGGAACATAATAAATACAGTCAAACCTGCTTTAGCGACCACCTGTATAGAAAGACCACCTGTCTCCAAAGACCACATTTTTGTTTCCCTTGAAATTGGTTTCTCATTGAAACATGTACTAAAGGAACCTGTACACTTCTCTTGTCTCCCTTGGGCGGTCTTTATAGACAGGTTTGATTGCAGTACCAGTATATAATAAACAGTAAATAAAAACAACAACAGAAACAACGATAGGATTGTATCTAAGGGGAAGTTCACTTGACCTTCCTTATCTACAATTTCATGATGAAGAAGACATTTTGTCTGACTTTTTTTCAAACTATATATATATTTTTTTTTTCTGTTTCAACTCGGGCGAAAGTTAAGAAACTGACACCTGAATGTAAGACTTGCCTAAAGATCTGGATCATTGCTGCCTAAAAATAAAACAGCAATTAAAAAAAAACATATTTTCCTCTTTCTTTACTCATATCTTTCTCTTTTTTATTCAAATTTCAACTTAAGCTAAAAACTTTCTATGGACGTCTGACTTCTCCCTTTAAATTAATTTGAAAGAGTGTGAATACGATACCTGAAGATCTGGATCATTTCAGCCTCGGTTATTTTGGCACGGTACAGGTTGAGTGTTTCTAGATTCTTGAGTGAGTGCAGACAGCCGTAGCTGTTGGGTGTTAAACTGCGGCAGGATGATAGATTGAGCTCTAGAAGTAGATTAAAAACAATAATGAGAATATTAACTTTAACAATGTTGAATCTGAGATGCACGACCCTACGTGTTATCAGTGTCTGTGATATGGTGTAATATTGAAGCCCTAAAAAAATTGCACTTCAAAATGATCATGAAGTGCCTCAAAAAAGTAAAAATCTTAGAGTGACCGGTTTTACCATACTCGTTTTCCCCAATAGGCTGTAGTGTTATGAAAACCATTTGGCAAACGGTTTTCAAAATTTGTAATTCCAATCATAAATATCTTGATAATCAGAGAGACGATTGGCTTGTAAAAGTCATGGATTTCCTGACTGACCTAAAGGTTTATAATTATCATTGCAGCATGAGCTAAACCCAAGATTTTGTTTCAGAATCTGAGACGAAGTTACCAGATCCCTTTTAGTGGCACATTACAAATAATTTCATTCACCTGTTTCTAATAAATATATTTCAATCGTCAAATTGTAAATTGCATACATTAATTGTTGCTAGGTAGGACAAACATTATGGCTTGCCCTACCCAACAACACGTAATGTTGCAATAAATACAATTATTACAAATAATTTGAAATGAGGCACTTAAAGGTACTATGTCCCATTTGCAGGCCCAAAAAATGGAAAGGTTAAATTTCAACGGCATTTGAAAGATAATACCAATTTAGAACTTCCCTAAAAAAGGTGGGGCTTGAAAATGTCTTCAAGTGGCAAAATAATCAGTATTAGTTGTCAAATCGACTTAGGAGCTATAGAGCTTAAAAGTAATAGTCTTGATTTCCAGACCATTGTACCGAATGGTCATACGTTTTGTGCTGCACAAAGATTCAATCAGTTTAATTTTGGCCATCACAAGAAGTGGGTTATTGATGTAGACAAATGCTCATGTACCCTTTACAGCTCATTTTATGTATGTTATTACCAAAGAAGAAAAATAGCCAGTCACTCACTCAATACTGTCAGACAGTGAAGTCTAGCAAGTAAACGGGTTTCCTTGCATAATTTGAATATTAGGACACTGCTAACGTTTAAATTTCACAGATAGGACATACATGACATATTCATAATTTCTGCAAAGTTCTACAGAATTTGAGGTTGGCTGCAAAAGGGACATAGTACCTTTAACAAAGACTTATGCAAGATGAAGTTATCTCTAGATTCAATATACAGGTTTACTATAATTTAAACATATTCAGATTTCATGCATACAATTAAAATAAATTAAATTTGTTCTTGACAACCTAATGTTTCCCAAGGCTTGTCCGACATAGCAACAGGTAATGCTGGCTCGAAGTCTTGAAGTTCTTTCATTAATAACAGGTTCATGGAATAACCCATCACGAGGTCCCCAGGAAAGAAATATCAATAAATTTGAACATCATAGTAAACCAGTGTAATGAAAGACCAATAATATCAACTAAAACAATAATAGAAGACAATATTTGTATGAGAATTTAAATACATGTACATGAAGAGCTATACAGTGCGTCCCAGAAAAAATGAAACCGAGAACTTTCGATGTTTTATCATAACTTAATCACAATTATAATTCATAAATGACACATATTTAGAAAGCTTAGATCCTCCTCTTTCATTTGATGCAACTCATATGATTCATATCTCACGCATGAGTGATTACAAGCAATTTGAAGAGAGGAAACTAAAAAATCATTTGGCGGGCGGTATCTGAAAGAAGATGGGCAAATATGAATACTTATTAGATATGGATCGCATTGCATTTTACAGGGGAAAAAATATTATAAAATTTAGCTTTGTTTCTTTTATTAGCCTTTCCTATCTTACAAGAATGCCTTTATAGCTTTCATAAAGATTGGGGCGGGGGGCACAAAAGGAATTTTTCATTGGAGGAAACTAAAATATTGTGCTTTTATAGATGAAAGAATGAAGTTACCTTTGAGTTTGGTACAAACGGTTGCTATGGCTTCGAGTGTTTCACTAGTCACAAATCGACATGCCTTCAATCTCAGTGACTTGAGTTCATTTCCACACATGAATAGAAAACTGCAGGTGGGAGAAGAGTGAGGACGTGATGATAAAACAAAGCGTATATAAAAAAATTAATTAAATATGAATCTTGGGTTTTCATTGCTAACCATCATCATCACAATCCTCCTCCTCCTCCTCATCTTCATCATCATCATCATCAGCATCACTACCATCATCATCGTCATCAGTGTTATTCATACTATAATCAGCATCACTACCATCATCACCATCATCATCACCATCATCACCATCATCATCACCATCATCATCATCATCACCATCATTATCATCATCATCACCATCATCATCACCATCACCATTATCATCATCACCATCATTATCATCATCATCATCACCATCATCATCATCATCATCATCACCATCATCATCATCATCATCATCATCACCATCACCATCACCACCACCATCATCATCACAATCCTCCTCCTCCTCCTCATCTTCATCATCATCAGCATCACTACCATCATCATCGTCATCAGTGTTATTCATTACTATCATCAGCATCACTACCATCATCACCATCACCACCACCATCATCATCATCATCACCATTATCATCATCATCATCATCATCATCACTACCACCACCACCATCATCACCACCACCACCACCACTATCATCACCATCATCAACACCACCACCACCACCACCATCATCATCATCATCATCACCATTATCATCATCATCATCATCATCATCACTACCACCACCACCATCATCACCACCACCACCACCACTATCATCACCATCATCAACACCACCACCACCACCACCATCATCATCATCATCATCACCATTATCATCATCATCATCATCATCACCATCATCATCACCATCATCATTATCATCACCACCATCACCATCATCATCACCATCACCATCATCACCATCATTATCATCATCATCACCATCATCATCATCACCATCATCATCAGTAGATGCCAACCTTCTTTAACAAAAAAAGTATTCTTAAGAGCAAAAAACAGTATTTTTGAAAAAATCTCTCAACTTAACATATCGCCCAATCGAGCAGCTTAAAAACCCGGCAGTACCACGTATACATGTACGTACCCGGATCGGAGCGCGACGTGCATACATTACACGTGGGTGGTTCACAATGTGCGCAGTTTGGGGCCCGTATCACCATCCTGCGTGCATTGTTTGAAGATGTAGGTGCATAATACACTTACAACACAAAGCCCATGATCAGAAATAAAGAAAAAAAAAAAAAAAAAAAAAAACGTAACAAAACATCCAAAAAAATGTACTGCCGTATTCAAAGCGAAAAAACAGAACAAATACGGCAAGAACGGAACAGTTGACATCTCTGCATCACCATCATCACCACCACCACCACCATCACCATCATCATCATCATCACCATCACCACCCCCACTACCATCATCATCACCGTGATCATCACTGGAGCATGTAATACAGAAATGAAGAACACTGATGAACTTACCTATTGAAATCCTTTGATGCAATTTTCCCCCAGTCCCCGCACCATGATATATCCAACATCTGCAGCTGCCTGCATCTCTCTGTTAAACCATACAGCGAGTCTCCTGATACCTTTATACATGAAGATATTAAAGGTAAAGATCAGTTTTGGAAACGCCCCCCTCTCAAAACATGAAATGGAAGCTCGTATTACCAATCATGTGAAAGAATATGTTTTGACTAATACGTGATCATACAAATTTTGCCGAGAAACCGCCTACTAATTGATATACCGGTATTTGGTAAATTTGCTCCTCCTCCTCCCTCCTCCTCCTCCTCCCTCCTCCCTCCCTCCCTCCCTCCCTCCCTCCTCCTCCTCCTCCTCCTCCTCCTCCTCCTCCTCCTCCTCCTCCCCCCTCCCCCTCCTCCTCCTTCTCCTCCTCCTCAATATTATTGTACATATACTTGGAAAAATCATTTTAATCATATTACCACTGTCCAGTAGGGCTGTAAGTTGAGTTCCACATAGAGAAGCTGGTCATAACAATGTTTCCTAAACAGAGTGCATGTCGTTGCGGCTACACACAAGTCATCCAGACTAAGGTACTTGAAAATCAATTGGATCAGCTCACCCTAAGACACAAAAACAGATGATTAAGCTACAGATTTATAAAGGCCTACATAAGACCAAACACCCCCTTCAATACTCTTATGATTTGATACTCTTAGGAGGCATAACATCACCCGTAAAAGAAATTGTTGAGACATCCTAATTGTTAAGGATTTAAAGTGAATAAGGGGAAATTCTATTTTGGTATAGCAAGGCTTGATAACTAGTTTACTGACAAGTTGATTTCATCTTGTAAATCTTGTAATCTTACAACTTTATAGAAATAATTTCTGAAGGTGAAATTTTGAATACGATACAGGCATAGAACCTGAAACACAGAGAGCAAACCCGACCCCCCCCCCGAAAAAAAAAAAATAGTTCAATTACACATTAAGTACAACAACAACCAAAACTTGTGACCACAACAAATATAAAAAACGACCCTCAAAGCACAAAAAACTCAAAGTCAGAGAATTTTTTAGTAAAGAGCACCTAAGCATATCGGCCCTGTTCTATGAAATGTTATCAATAATAAGTTACAATAACCGTTACAAGCTACTGAAATTGTAGAATTTTTGATTGGCCGAGAGCAAATTTGTAATAGACATTTTAGCATTTGTTACTGATAACAAGTTTTATGAAACAAGGCCACGATTTAATTGCCACAGATGATCTTGGTGTCTAACAAATTGCCTAGTCTCTCAGGGTGGTGTTCTCAAAAGCGGACTAACTTCAGTCCGTGGTTTAATCCACCAACTAAGTATGGAATGCCAAGTGTCCATATGAATATATTTTTGAATAATTAGATATGACCCTGAATTATCATGATAACATAATTATATCAAAGTTATATTTTTGGTCATTAGTTATCTTATTAGATTTTGTTTCAATTTAGTGATATGGACACATGGCATTCCATACTTAGTCGGTGGATTAAACCATGGACTAAAGTTAGTCTGCTTTCAGAAAACCATCCTCAGAACTTACCGGAAGCATATCAAAGCAGCCATTATCCATGGCAGGCAGAACTTGGTTGGCATACTCGCAGGAAGAACCCTTTGACCTATTCTCCTTCAGGGTCAGGTCCTGGAGACGTTGGAGGTAGACGTCATCGATGTCGGTTCCATCGTCTTCCAGCGACGTCGTGCCGATCAGCTCCACGCTGTCTAGCTCGGTGTAGTAGTCGCTGTAGCGGTGGTCAAAGACAAGTCTGATCAGGCTGGAAAGCGATAAAAGGGTGAGAAAAAGTCTGATTAAAGCCCGTCTGCACAAGTTTGGCCAGGGGGATTAGACCTCCCTGCAAGGTCACTGACAGGTGGTTATCTCATCAAATAAGCTCTCAAAAAGGGGATCATGGGGGACCAAGAGGCACCGATTAGGCATTGTTTGCTATATAGAGGGCGCAAGTAGCTATAAGTAGTGCAGTGGTGTTTTAAGCAGAGATTTTGATCTGACTCTGTCATGCAGATCAGCTCATCGCTGTCTAGCTTGGTGTAGTAATCGCTGAAGTCGTGGTCACACACAAATCTGATAAGACTGAAGGAAGGGGTAAGGGGGAAATACTGACAAACAAGAGTTTCTTGGAAAGGAGGTGTTGTGGTCTAACAGAGAAGCCACCAGACTGTGAACCAAAGGGGTACATGGTTCAAAACATTGCCAAAGGACGTTCGTGCTGAAGTTAATCTACATTTGCAGCTACATTTGGATACCCGATAGGATGTAAAAGTTTATGTAGTTTGCTCAGCATTATGAGCGTCTGTAATATAATGATGCCTGGCTGGAATGCTCCCCAGGGAGTGGAGAATGTGCATATATTTAGTGCTGGCAAGCCTGAATCTGATGACCAGGGTAATAATATAACTGTAAAGTGCCTAGAGACACCAATGATGTATTAAGTGCTATATAAAAGCGAAATATTATTATTATTATTAACATGTGCTTACTTCGTTTTTGCGTTGATGTTTCTGATGGGGGGAGAAAACATTTGTGGTTGGAAATGTTTATCGTCTGCTTCACCAGCCCATAATACATGCCACCTGTAAAGAGAGAAAGAAAGAAGGCCATAGGAAAGAGAACGATAGATAGAGAGGGAGAGAGAGAGAGAGGGAGAGAGAGAGAGAGAGAGAGAAGGAGGGGATGGGGGTGGGAACAGAGAGAGAGAGAGAGAAAGAGAGTGAGAGTGAGCGAGTGAGAGAGAGGGAGGGAGGGAGAGAGAGAGAGAAACAAAGAGAGAGAAAGGCAGACAAAGACAGAATGAAATAAAAGAAAAGAGAGTAAATATAAAGCAAGATAAGGCAATTTGTAATGATCATTCTTTCATGCCAGGTTTACATTATGTTCCCAGCGGCCACGGCAATCACGTTTCAGGCCACTGTGGATAAAACGGGATGGACGTGAGACAACGTGGGGTGACAGAATGGGCAAAAGTGACAGGCCGTGATTGCCAGGCCAGATTTTTAAACTGTCAACAAATTTGCCACGGTACAGATGAGAAACCTAGTAGGCCATAGTAAAACGGGGTGAACGCAACAAAACGTGATAGTACGTAATAAAAAAACTTGGCAAGACCTAACAAAACTTGAAAACAGAGAAAAAATGGCAAAAATCCCACAGCGCACTACATTTTGGCAAACGAGGCTGCCGTAGCTGCCGGGAACATAATGTAAACCTAGCATTAGATGACACATGATTAAAATACAATCATTGTGAGTAAGATGACCATTTCATTTTTTTTGACTTCCAGAGAATTTGACGATTGAACAGCATGTCTGGACTAAGCAGATCCACATTATTCCTGTCCAGGAACAAAAAGACATATATGCCTACATGTATGTAGGGAAAAACATTATACCTAATTTATGAATAAAACAAAGCATTTTAAGTAAAATTGTACCTTTAATACTATTCACAATTTCACATACATTTAATTAATATAAATATATCTTAGAAAGCATATAAACTCCCCAAGAATTTGAGGATGAACAGCATGTCTGGACTAAGAAGATCCCATTATACCAAATTTATGAATAAAACAAAGCATTTTATTAAAGTAAACTTGTACCTTTAATACTACCGGTATTCACAATTTCACATACATTTAATTAACATAAATATATCTTAGGAAGCATATAACCAAACGTACCTGGAGTGATTATTTAGTAAAAAGGGGCCTCCACTGTCCCCGGGGCCTTCTATCTCTGCACCGCATATCTGAATGACCGAGCCTGGGTGGTAGGTTTCATAAATTTTGATCGCTGTAGGAAGAACTTTCTCTTCAAAGAATAGATCTGGAGGAGAAATAAAAGGGTGATAAAAGTAATTATATTCCACATACTAAGAATCTTGTTCTACGATTGGTCAAAAGTAAATCATGTGATGAAAGATAGTTCGCCCATCATTGCTGGGAGAAGCAAAAAGTTTGTTACACTGTGTAGACTATACAGTGCGTCCCAGAAAAAACGAAACCGAGAACTATCGATGTTTTATCATAACTTAATCCCCATTATAATTCATAAATGACACATATTTGGAAAGCTTAGATCCTCTTCTTTCAATTGATGCAAATCGTATGATGCATATTTCACGCATGAGTGATTAAAAGCAATTTGAAGAGAGGAAACCAAAAAGTAATATGGCGGGCGGTATCTGAATTTCAAGGAGAAAATCACATTTCTAGAAAGTTCAATTTCTGCCCTTTCATATGACACCTCAATCAGGAAAAACGAGACAGGAATAACAACGTCATGTTTGTTTAAAGTAATGCTTGCATTTCCATAATTTGATCAAACAAATCCATTTTCACTGGCTACCTGCTGTAGCAACAAACAGAGTTGACAAAAGACTTAACTCTGTTTCGTTGAAGATCAGCCATGCATCAGGTCTTTCGTCTTCTTTGTGCATGGCTGATTGTGAGGCAGGCATCCAGTGAAAACGAACTTGTTTGATCAAATTATGGAAATGCAAGCCTTACTTTAAACAAACAGAACTTTTTTATTCCTGGGTCATTTTTCCTGATTGAGGTGTCATTTGAAAGGGCAGAAATTGAACTTTCTAGAAATGTGATTTTCCTTTTAAATTCAGATACCGCCCCCCAAATGACTTTTTGATTTCCTCTCTTCAAATTGCTTGTAATCACTCATGCGTGAGATATGAATCATACGAGGGAGAGGAGGATCTAAGCTTTCCAAATATGTGTCATTTATTAATTATAATTGTGGTAAAGTTATGATAAAACATTGATAATTCTCGGTTTTGTCTTTTCTGGGACGCACTGTATACACAGTGCAACACACTTTCACTTATTTAAAGATAGAAGTCCTATCTACACAGTGCAATGCACTTTAATTGTATACGCTGCGTATTGCTCTCCTCTTTAAGCGCTTTTAGTGTTAGTACGCAAACTTTGGCCAGGCGCGAACTATATGGTCACACCACCATACTGCATGCACTGTACGTATCGTAAACCGTTTTTTAGCTGTTAATTGATGACTTGTTGCTCTAAAATGAAGGAAGAGGTGAAATGTTTCCGATGTAGAATATAAAGCAAATTATCCCCTTTTGGTTTCAGGCGATGGCAAACTATCACTTTCTCAGCGATCTGAATGTACACGCTATCATTCCTCAGCTTCGCTTCGGAAAGATGGCTACATCCAGATCGCCTCGGAAGTGATAGTTTGTCCCATCACCTTCACCAACGGTAGTCATTTGCTTATTACATTTAGGTCTTCTTTTAAAAATCATCTACCGGTACATGTTAACTTGATACTTAGTCAAAGGTTTTCCCACAGTGCACACTCTCGTGATTAAAAATTACTCCTGAACCATTGATTTTGAATTCTTTCAAAATGAAAATAGCTACAAGATCATCACTTTGGATAGATCAGAGTTATAACTTATTGTCAGGTTAAAAAATATATTTTCTTAATTCGCCCCTTTTGGATGTCCTTTCTCCCACCTCAAATTTCACTTCAGGTTTCGAAAAGAAGATGGTTTTCAGATAGTGATGTTTATGTTCAGAATCTAATCACAAACTGATTTCAATCAGCGACCTTACTTATGACTTTGCATTTCACCAAAACTTCATATGTGTATGCACATTTTTATTTAACATTTCCTGTAGTTTATACCTTTTAAGTTGTAAAGGCAGAAATGTATACAAAAATGACACACCAAGAGGGAAATTACTTAAACATGTAATTGTGTCTTACAGTCTTCACTTGTTGATATTTTGTAAATTATACAATCCTGTATGAAAATGTTATTAATAATATTATTGGCAGGAGGCAAGATGGCTCAGTGGTAGAGCAATGGTCTTGTAACCTGGAGGTCCTGGGTCTGAAACCAGTTGATGCGCCAGTGCTCTTTGGTAAGGCATCAGTCCTCATTACCAGGTCTAACGGAGAGTACTTAAAGGTACTATGTCCCTTTTGCAGCCAACCTCAAATTCTGTAGAACTTTGCAGGAATTATGAATATGTCATGTATGTCCTATCTGTGAAATTTAAACGTTAGCAGTGTCCTCATATTCAAATTATGCAAGGAAACCGTTTACTTGCTAGACTTCACTGTCAGACACTATTGAGTGACTGACTGGCTTTTTTTCTTCTTTGGTAATAACATACATGAAAAGAGTTGTAAAGGTTACATGAGCATTTGTGTACATCAATAACCCACTTCTTGTGATGGCCAAGATTAAACTGATTGAATCTTTGCGCAGCATAAAATGTATGACCATTCGGTACAATTGTCTGAAAATCAAGACTATTACTTTTGGGCTCTATATCCCTAAAGTCGATTTGACAACTAATAGTCATTATTTTCCCACTTGAAGACATTTTCAAGCCCCACCTTTTTTAGGGAAGTTCTAAATAAGTATTATCTTTCAAATGCAGTTGGAATTTAACTTTTTCATTTTTTTGGCCTGCAAATTGGACATAGTACCTTTAAAGCCGTCAGTCCCCTGGTTGCTTACTCAAAAGCATACTCATGCTTACTTAGGAGTCGGGTAAAACAAATATAAATATATAAAGGAGTACTTTTTGAGAGAGGGCCTACCTATGAAGTCGTTGCCTCTGAAGTCACCTATCTTTCCAAACTTCTTCTCTGCAGAAGGTGCCATGTCCCACCATGTTCCATAGGTACGCTGTATGAGAACAAAAATAGTTAATTATGATAATAAATATGATGATAACACCAAATTACACAATAACACCACTACTACAGTATTACTAAAATAATAATTAAAATATACTGCTACTACTTCTACTATTACTTCTACAGTCAAACCTGTCTCTAGCGACCACCCAAGGGAAACACAAAAAGTGACCTTTGTAGACAGGTGGTCTTTGTAGACAGGTTCATTTAGTAAATGATACAATTAGAAACCATTTTCAAGGGAAAGAACAAATGTGGCCTTTGTAGACAGGTGGTCACTAAAGCAGGTTTGACTACTACTACTACTACTACTACTACTACGACGACGACGACGACCAACACCACCACTACTACTACAACTGCTACTACAAATTCTTCTTTCTTTTATCTTCTTCCACTATTGTATTTTTAAAAAACAAGGGTAGCCTCATTTAATAGTACCAAATACTGTAAGTGTGCTAAATAAGGAAACAGGGGGAGGGGTATGGACAGATAAGTGAAATCGTTCTAATCCAATTGTTAAAACAGTTGAATTGATTGAATTAAGACAAATTAAAGTTTGAACACAATACATTAAACTAGCACAAATGAGGTTACAATTTTTCAGTAATTCAGTTCCAATACAATATGTATGGAATCTCAGCTTGATGATGGAGTCATACAACTTGAACCTGTCTAGATTCAAACTTTCACTAATCTTCTCCAATTTTTCTGCTTCCTACCAATCAACTTAATCCTCCATTTGAATTTCCCTTTAACCCTGGGTTGTCATTTCAAGGGGGAGGGGGGGGGGGGGGTCATTTGAAGTTCAATGATTAGGTCATATGTGAAACATAAGGCCTGTCTTCATCAGCTTGAGGTTGCCAAATTAACCGCTATTTCAACTATCCTGATCGCAAATTAACAAGTTAATTTGCACTTCATCAGCCTGCAGTTGCAATTAGAGGGATATTTGGTAAAAGAAATATCCTAAGAAATCCTAAGTTTCCCAAATATCATGCTTATTTGGGAACTAGCCGGCTAATTTGCGCCCGTCCGAGCTAGTTTGTGATGAGCGTATCGGTCTGTTGAAGACGCAATTTCAAGACTCGGCATAATATCCTGAGTCTGAAAATACCGGGTAATTTGCAACCTGCAAACTCGAGCTGATGAAGACAGGCCTATACACAACTGTAGTCAATTTAAAGGTAAATCCCATTCTGGTATCAAGTTAGCTTTTTTTTTTTAAAACATAGAAATGAGAGTTAAGCAGATCAGTAAAAGATTGAGGAAAATCTGAAAAACAATAAGGAAGTTTACAATCTAGAAAGTTGTATCAGGAGTCTCAGGACAATTACCCCTGGGACAATCACCCCCCCCCCCCCCCCCCCCCCGGACAACTACCCATTTTAACAATTATCCCCTAGACAATCACCCCAGGAAAATTAGGGCTTATTGGGGCTTATTACAGGAAACAACCAGTTCCCGTAGGAAATGGGTTAATAAAACTAATTCTCAGGGTTGACCTCCCCCTTTAACATCTATGTACAGTTGCTTAAAGGGGACTACTACAATGACCAAGGATGACTTTTTGAGCATTGACCTCAAAGACAAAACTGGGTCAGGGGCCAAAACACTGCAACAGCTGGATGGGAGGATGGAATAATATCCCTATCATGCCATTTAAAGCTACATGTACTTAAACTAAGGGTCAACAAAATAATATATTCTATCTTTGAATTTGATCAATGAATTTTTATGAAATGTCTACCATATACAATGTATATGCTTGACTTTTGATTTTTGTCATATTTTGTGTTATTTCAATTTGAATTGCAATTGTATTGTATATATATCCTTGTGAAATGGATCGCAATTCAGCCATTGGCTGCGATGATCTTTTTAATAAAAACCATTTCTATCTATCTACAGGTACGGTATCTACATTTAAATTTTACATGGTTGATTCAATATTTAGTATTTTTTGAAAGAGTACATCTCCTTTTATGTACTGTACATGCACATGAAATTCTTACTTCAGACTGAACATTTGTTATCAAGTAAGGATGTTGTGGGGGCAGTTTTAACTTAAGGATTTTCTTATCTTTGAGGGAGGGGGCAGCGTCTATCTGATGCCAATTACTAGCCTCCTGAGTTGAATCTTTGACCCCCATACCTTCTGGAAGCATGAGCTGTCTCAGTTGGACCTCAGTTAAAAATAGTCATGACTAGAATGTGCTATTACAAGAACGTACCTTATTTTCAATATACATGTAAACCAGTGCTGGTATTTATAATCTTATGGGATCTCAAGGCAGTTTATCCAGTCTTAAATCCCCCTTTTGTCCCTCGTGCACTTCACCATGTGACTCAGGGTACTTAAAAATAGACCCCTTAACTTGGGTTCAGACTACTGAAATTCAACGTATAGCTACATGTATATGAGAATCGTATAAATATGTACATGCAGCTATACGAGCTATTCTAGCCTGAATGTTTTTAAAAAGAAACGCCAGATCACGAATCGTTGTATGTAGCGAAACACCTGTTCGAGCATCATTTTTAATGAAAACTAGAGTTTAAGAACCAACATCCTGCTCAAACCTAAACGTAATATCGTACAAAAATCGTCTAACTGGGCGGGGCTTATCACAAGTACACATTGGTCAGCTATCATGTCACCTGACCTCTTCAAAATTTGTTTCTTCATAAAACGTTTCTTCACACAATGTTATACTCTAGTCTGTATGCTCGGACTATCGCTGTTAAATGATTTTGTTTAAAACGTTTCTTTAAATGAGTTTTGTATAAATTTACTCTAGTGTGAACACACAAGTCACTTCAAAATCTATTACTGTTACCACAAGAAACACCTGTCTTTGTAACACATCCCCCTATAGTCAGTATGCGTGACTATCGCCAAAAGACGCAATGTGGGTCATTGACAATCCACCAATATAAACTGGTGATCTTGAGTTTCTTTCTTGGGAACATAGTGTATATATATATACAAAGCAAAAGAAAGAAAAAAAAAGTCATTCTATTAACCTGTGATTAATGAATGAACTACAATACTTGGGATCAAGTTAGCATACATGTACATTACTTGTTGCTATTTAGGGCAAGCCTCAGCCAAGCTCTCAGGTTGTCAAGAACAACCTTTCTTTAAAAAGAATGCAAACAATTTGAATATGTTATTAAACCGGTCTTTTGCATACTCTGTGCTTCGTTTCATTTGATTCTGTGAGAATTTATTTTTCATCATTACCAGAACTTAGAGCTGACCCATTAAAGGGATTGGTTAACTTTGTCTCAGATTCTGAAACGAAATCCTGGATTTAGCTAATGCTGCAATGATAATTATAAACCTTTAGGTCAGTCAGGAACCCCATGACTTTTACAAGCCGATCGCCTGTCTGACTATGAAGATATTTATGATTGGAAATCAAAATTTCAAAATTTTTGTTTTCCTATTTTTTATAACACTACGGTTTATTGGGAAAAATTAGTATAGTAAAACAGGTCACTCAAAGATTTTTACTGTGTTGAGGCACTTCATGATCATTTTTTAGCGCAATATTTTTAGGGCTTCAATATTATACCATATCACAGACACTGATAACACGTAGGGTCGTCCATCTCAGTTTCAACATTGTTAAACAATGCCTTTAAAGTTTGAAAGAATTTCACTCACAAAAACACAAGCCTGGGTGAAGTCCCCATAGTTTGGAAAGACGTCCGGCGAACCTGCCAGGTTAGCGGCGACGTATGCCATGGAGCCGTCCCCTCCATACTGTGAACTGAAGTGTATGACCTCCTTGGCGAACTGACTGAGCTCGGTCGAGGAGGAGTAGGCTGACATGGTAGAGGGGGATAGGGTGATCTTCTCCATACAGGTCGGGCTGCAGCCCATGTAGAGAGAGGGAGCCTTGGTGTGTCAGCTGCAGCAAGATGGTTCCTGGAAAACACATAGTTGAAATTTGAGAAAATGAAATTTGTAATTGGATTTTGGAATTTTAAATTGTAATCTTCTCCATGCAGGAAAGGCAGCAGCCCACGTAGAGAGAGAGAACCTTGGTGTGTCAGCTGCAGCAAGATGGTTCCTTGAAAATACATAGTTGAAATTTGAGAAAATGAAATTTGTAATTGGATTTTGGAATTTTAAATTGTAATCTTCTCCATGCAGGAAAGGCAGCAGCCCATGTAGAGAGAGAGAAGGGACCTTGGTGTGTCGGCTGCAGCAAGATGGTTCCTGGAAAATACATAGTTGAAATTGGAGAAAATGAAATTTGTAATTGGATTTTGGAATTTGAAATGGTAATCTTATCCATGCAGGAAAGGCAGCAGCCCATGTAGAGAGAGGGAACCTTGGTGTGTCAGCTGCAGCAAGATGGTTCCTGGAAAATACATACCAGTAGTTGAAATTTGAGAAAATGAAATTTGTAATTGGATTTTGAAATTGGAAATGGTAATCTTCTCCATGCAGGAAAGGCAGCAGCTCATGAAGAGAGAAAGAAGGAACCTTGGTGTGTCGGCTGCAGCAAGATGGTTCCTGGAAAATACATAGTTGAAATTTGAGAAAATGAAATTTGTAATTTGAATTTGAAATTGTAATAATGGTAATCTTCTCCATGCAGGACAGGCAGCAGCCCATGTAAAGAGAGAGAGGGAACCTTGGTGTGTGGCTGCAACAAGATGGTTTCTGGAAAATATATACACTGTACATGTAGTTGGCATTTGAGAAATTGGAATTTGGAATTGAATTTTTGAATAGTAATTATGCTAATCTTCTCCATGCAGGACAGGCAGCAGTCCATGTAGAGATACATAGTTGAAATTTTATAAATTTGAATTTGGAATTTGAATTAGGAATTTGAATTTGGATGTGGAATTAGGAATTGGAATTATGTTTTTCTTTTCCATGCAGGTCAGGCAGCAGTCGATGTAGAAAGAGAGAATATGTGAATGTTTGGCCATTAAGATGGTTCCTGGAAAATATTGAAATGAAGTTTGAGAAATTGAAATTTTGAATTTTGAAATTGAAATTAGAAATGAGGGTAATATTCTCAATACAAGTCAGGCCACAAACATGTACATGTTAGAGAGGGAACCTTGATGTGTTGGCTTTGGCAAGACAGTTTTCGGCAAATTACATAATTCATATTTGAAATTCATTAGAAATTACAAAGTAGAAATCATGGTAATCTTTTCCATGTAGGTTGGGCATCAGTCTGTACATGTATGTATAGAGAAGTTTGACTTGGGTTTTGCGCGCTCCCTATTCTATGCAAGTACGTACGCATGTGTTATCATTAGTCTACTTAGAGCGGGAGACGTTTTACCTGTGACCGAGAGTGTATTTAGACTGCAATATCTCTTTGTAGAAAAAATATTTGAAAACAATTATGGCATCATAGAACCTCTTACACAAAGAGAAAAAAATGTTTTGGGGATCGGTATACCTTAAAGATAAAGACCAATTATGGTCATGCAATTGCATTGTGAAAGAAACATTGTGGAATCGATCAGAAAAGGTTGATCATCTAGCATATAAGTATTGGTGTGTACTGCAAGGTTCTGGAATCATCAAAATGATAAGAACTTGGCCCAGTCTTCGTAAAGTTACAAGCACTGTACACATAAAGATGTATATGGGACTACGCACACGTGCGGGACACATGCGTTTATCTCTCACTTAACAATATATAAACTAATTTACTAAATATATCAATTAGTAGGCGGTTTCCCAGCAAAATTTTTATCATCATGTATTAGTTAAATTATATTCTTTCACATGATTGGTAATAGGAGCTTCCATTTCATTTTTTGAAATTGGGGCATTTCCAATACTGGTCTTTACCTTTAAAGTGCGTAGTCACCCGAAGAGACAGAAGTGTTTTGAATTGATGCAAAATTCATATTATTGCGAAGGGGAAGTCTTACTGATCAAATGTAACAAATTCCCTCTTCAAAATATGTTTGGGGCCTGCAGTAATCATCTCTCAAAATGTTAATTTTGAGATCCGATTTTCTGCCTTCACCGGTCCTCCGTAAATCGTCAAGATTTGTGATGTCACAAGCGAGACACAGCTAGCCCCAAAAATGCATTTTTATGCCTTTCCATGAAATCTATATGATTTTTCAGCAAATTATTCATGTTTTTCAAGAGGAAATCTTTCTATCCATATATAATTTATCCAAAATTATCAGTTGTCATTAATTTTCTTTGGGTGACTACTTTAAATGAATTGAAGACATCACTCAGAAGTTACATGAGAATAATGGCCTAGGCCCCAGAGCATAGTTTTGTTTAAATATTAAAAAAAAAACAACAACAACCAAGAGACATGGATGAAACAAGTTTAAGGAGGACAGACACCTCAGAAACTGATGCTTTTTTTTTTTGGGGGGGGGGGTATTTAAAAAAAATTGAAAATAAAACTCAACGACATAACATATTTACAAAAATATATCAATAAAGTAAATGGATGTATACAGAACACGATACAACACAGGACAACACAACACAAAACAAAACAGCACAACACAAAGACAATGCCTCACTATATAGTCACCCTGACATGCATGCATCAAGGTTACCGTATATCGTCGCCTGGGTGGCAGAAGGGCGTTAGCTCGAATATCAGGTAAAAAATGAAGCGCTAAGCAGAAGGGCGTTAGCACTAAATCGCCTCAAACTTTTTTTAAATGACTTATTTCCGAAAACAATTTATGGCCGTGTTCTACTATAACATAAGTCTTTTAAGTTTTGAACCAATTTTCGGGACAGAAAGCAGTTTAAATATAAAACAAATCTTTAAATGCTAATAATTCGAAAAGTATTTTTTGAGTTGTTTGCACGCTAACACCCTTCTGCCAGCCGGGCAACAATATATTATGCAAGAAAACCAAGACTGGAGTGATGCATTTTTCATTACATGAACCACTAGATCTATATCATGGAGAACATTTGTTTACTTTGTCATTACTCATTAGCTTGGCATATCACTCCAAGACTATTCATCAAAGGCATTGTGTATGTTGATCATATTCTCGGTTTGCCCCCAGTAGCTGATTTCTGCATGCATTAATTTGCCAAAGGTTTGTTGATCTACAAATGCATGAATTCAACTCCACAATTAAAGTGCATAAATGTACATGTAAATATATTTTCTTTCCATAGCTTACAAATTTGGGAATACTTTAAGTTAAATACATTCATGAAATATTCTTTAAAAACTAAGAAAACAGAAAATTTCTCTTTTTTATGTGTCTGCATGAAAATTTATTCTAAAAGCTTAATGCATGTTCCTATGATGAGCATTGAATCATGGAATTCCATAAATTTCACCTGCCAATAACATCCAACAAACTGACAAAAAGTCACCACAAAGTCTTAATTATAAAAGAGGAGAATCTCAGCTTTATAATAATCCATAACTCACCACAGTTAGATGTTCCTACCCTAATGACAGAAGAGAATCCTTTCCATTGCCAAAGAATGCTACTTTAGAGGAAAATGGCATTTAACATCTGCAGGTATTTTTGAAACACTGACTCCCAATGAACTGCGCAAGGTGACAAAAAGAGGATTAAATCTCTATAGAAATGTCTGTGATGGAAGGCAAGCAACAATACCATTGTCCTTAAACTTGGTACATCAATTATGTACATCCTAATTTTTATTTGTCTAAGTTGAGGGGTGGTCAAATGCAAAATGCATGTTCCTATGAAGAGCATTGAATCATGGAATTCCATAAAAATCACCTGCCAATAATATCCAACAAACTGACAAAAAATCACCACAAATAATTTGTTAAGGTTAAGTCGTAATTATAAAAGAGGAGAATCTCAGCTTTATAATGATCCATAACTCACCACAGTAAGATGTTCCTACCCTAATGAAAGATGAGGATCCTTTATTTTTGCCAAAGAATGTTACTTTGGAGGAAAAAGGTAATTAACGTCTGTAGTCTGCAGGTATTTTTTAACAGTCTGAGTCTGACTCTCAATGAACTGCGCAAGGTGACAAAAAAGGATTAGATTTCTATAGAAATGTCTGAGATGGAAGGAAGTCAAACAACAATCTCATTGTCCTTAACCTTGGCACACCAATTAAGCACTTCCTTTTTTTATTTGTCTAGGTTAAGGGGTGGTCACACATGCATTAGCCTCCATAGCTATTTGTAGGAGGGATTACCAAATACAGATAGCCATATCATGGTAAGGCTATGTTAAGCTAGGGAGTCTTCCACTAGCTTTACCTTATTTAACGTATGTGTGACCAACCCTTAAAGGTACTACATGTATGTCCCATTTACAGGCCCAAAAAATGAAAAGGTTGAATTCCAATGGCATTTGAAAGATAATACTAATTTAAAACTTCCCTCAAAACAAAATAAAAGGGCTTGAAAGTGGCATAGTGGGAAAATAACAACCATTAGTTGTCTAATCGACTTAAGCGATTGCAGTCACCTAAGTATTGTCTGATTTTCAGACCCTTTTACCGAATGGTTGTATGTTTTGTGATGCACAAGGATTCAATCAGTTTAATTTAAGCTAATACAAGTAGTGGGTTTATTGATGTAGACAAAAGCTCATGTACCTGTTACAGCTCATTTTATTTACATGTACATGTATGTTATTACCAAAGAAAAAAAATGACAGTTGAGTCAGTCACTCAATAGTGTCTGACAGTGAAGTCTAGAAGGTAAAGAGGGTTTCCTTGCATAATTTGAATACTAGTTCACTGCTAATGTTTACATTTTACAGATAGGACATACATAGCATCTGAATAAAAAGATTACCTATATTGGAACTCAGTGTTATATTGCTCTGGTTCATAACATTACCAGCCAGTGCAATATAACACTGAGGCAATTTTTTTATTCAGATGGTCATATCTCAGCTAATACTGAAAGATAAAGTTGAGTTCTGGTCATGCGATTGCATTGTGAAAGAAACGGTGTGGAATCGATCAGAAAAGGTTGATCATCTAGCATGTAAGTATTCATTTGTATTGCAAGGTTCTGGAATCATCAAAATGATAAGAAATTTAGCCAAGTCTTGGTAAAGTTACAAGCACTGTACACAGAAGGATGTATATGGGACTACACGAACACATGGCGTAAAAATCCGTTCCGATTTTTACGATGTTATATGCCATATTTAGACTATAAAGGCATTTAAAGAGCCATGTTTTTCAGGAAACATGTTTTGTTTGATGTTCTTCCACCCTTGCATAATAACAATGATAATGCTCACAAATTATTTTTCACCTCTTCCCAGAACTTAACCGACTCTTTAATGGCCAAGTCCACTCCAAAAATAACTTACTTTCAATAGAAGCAGAAAAATCAGAAAAACCTATCAAAAGAAGTTTGAGCAAAATCGGATATCTAATAACAAAGTTACGACATGTCATGCTTTAAACGGGTGACGCACACACAAAATTGGACACACATAAAATAGACAAATCAACAAACATTTCAGAATAAATTTCCAGTTCGTACCTTAAATATGACAAAAATGAGAATTGTTCAAACTTTAAAAATATTTACGGAAGACTTAAACTTAAGTGAAATACTTACCTTTTAAGGATGATGAAAAAATCATAACAGAAATAGATTATCTAGTCGAGGGTTTGACTGAAATATCATAATTTCGGACGAAACAGAAAATCTCTTCGCACTAATATCTTATAACATAGAGCCTATGGGAACCAGCGATAGCCAATCTGAAGGGCCCATGTCAGCTAGGCTAGGCACCAACTTACGAAAATGAGGCTACGATCGGATGAACGTCCTGCGCATGTGCTAAATATTTAGAGTAAAGGAGCCGGTTTTCGGCCACTTAAGACACAATCCTTTTTTTTTGGACCCTTTACTTCCTATTTATTATCATTTCTTGTTCAAATCATGAAGCAAATATTATTATTATTTAAACAAAAAAAGATTCCCAGAAAAAAATCACGAATTGCCATGACAATATTCATTTCAATTTTCACTGTTTTGGAACCGGTTATCGACCTAGCGAGTCAGTTTACGACCGCATGTACAAAGTCAATAGGAAGCGCGTGCGCGACGTGCGTTTTCGCGCTGATCTATAGCACAAGAGGGCGGAGCAGGTATCCCACGCCGGAGCTCCCCGGAGCTCGCTTGGTCGAGAACATAGCATTCTTCCAGAATCTCAGGTAAAGGTAAAGTAAAGGTAAAACTAGCACTGCGGTGATCGGAAATTGGAGTTTGAATTAGACGGACATATCGTGTGTGCGTCGTGGTGTTCGGCTGCATTGATTTAATACATGCGACAAGATACTTTTGAGCTTTTGAGCTTTTGTGATAACGCCATTACGAACGTGTAGATGGCGCACAGTTTTTCCTTCATAATCGTTTTGCCTTCGGCGTAGACTAGAAGGGATGAGATTGATTTAGATGACTCCGTGCGCAGCGAGAGTTTACACGGCTTGCAAGATTTCAACATGGATGTCGATTTTGACCCATAATTTCCTTAAAAGGGACCATTTAACGGATTATTTCAGTCAAGTTGGTAAGTGGAACCGACGTAGTATAACATTCTCCTAATTTTAAATAATCAATGCATGAGGTAAAATGACATTTTGGGGGATTTTGGGGGCAAAACGCTACGACCTGAAATGGCCGTGGCGTTATCAAGGGAATGTGTATAGACGGTTTCCGTCTCTAATTTCTAAAGAGAGAGCCGACCCTACCCCAATAAGAGGCTAACGAACGAAAGAGACGGAAAATTCGGTCTACGTGTAGAGCTGCAGAGGCATTTCAATTTTATTAGGGTGTCTGAACGATTTTTCAATTTTCAATTTGGGATCGTTTTTCACCATTTTTGTTTGATATTTGAATTAAAAATGTAATCAGAATGATACATTTCAAATTTCATGTCTCACCGATGTTTCTATCAAAAGATACAGCCCCTTCGAAACGCTGCAATATTCATAGCATTTTGATCAGAATCGACGAAAAAGACGTACACGCAGAGTTATGTTGTTTTGCTAAATTTAGCCAAACAGCTGTATCGCGCGATATGCAAGCTTATGCATATCGTACGCATGTTGCTCAGCCAATGCGCGACTTGCAGCTTGAGCCACGTTGTCCCCGCGCTATTTGCCATTGACTAGTATGGATAGCCATTACGCACAATAATACCCGGAAGTGAATACACGTTATAGTCAATGGCAATATCGGGGAGACAACGTGCGTTGTCTCCGCGATATTGCCATTGACTATAACGTGTATTCACTTCCGGGTATTTTTGCGCGAACGGCTAGCCATACATTCATTCATGTTTCGTTCGTACGCGGAGATGTTACGCGATGTAACCATGGTTTGGACTGAGCGGAGCGCACGCCTCCCTAATTAGCTGATTCCAAAAATGTGGGAAGGGTATTTTCAAACCGTTGTAACAAATGATCCCTTGGGGCTAGCGAAAAAAAAAGGACCTGAATATTATCCTTACGTCTAGCCCTGCTTAAGCCGCGGGGGCGCAGCTCAGGAAAGTGGCAAATTTTGGAGCTAGGATGCAAACAACATTTCAATCGCTGTTTTGACCAAGATATTTTTAGAATTCTGGGGGTGGCCCCCGATGGTGAATATGGAGAAAAACCTGCTCTTTCATATGACACCTCATTTATTGAGTTTCACCTTCAGGATCATTTGTTATAAAGGTTTGAATTTCAAATTTTTTCATAAAATCATTGACCAATTTTGGATGGTTGCGCAATGCACGTAGACCACATAGGGATGCGTACAATCTCTATGGGAAGGGTTTTAGCACACAACATTGGGTGCGCGATCAGACACCCTAATTTTATGTCAGTCAAAAAATTACACCCTCAAGCTGTTTTGAAAGTCACCACTTTTGAAAGTCCATATGCTATCATCTCGTCAGTTTTGATTTCTTTAGATACATGTACAGCACCCCCCCAACATGGTCACAGTCACACTCACAGCTCAACAACAAAAATCACAGAGAAGAAAATTAAACACCTTGCACAGAACCGAAGCTGTGGGACTGCTCGTGAAGCCCTGAGCATCGTCATTGGTTAGATCTAAACGTAGCCACTTGATCTGCATTTTCTTTCACAGTTTCTTCGGATATTCATAAGGAGAGAGAGCAAAATGATAATATGGCTACATACCTGAAGTTAATTGATGCCGAAAACTGGCAGGATTCCACAAAACTCGCGCAACAAATTTTCAGCCTTCCTTGGACTTATTATGGTATGGTACTATTAAAATGCAAAATGTGAAGGAAAGAAAATGCGAGAGTATATAAGCTAGATTAATAAGATAGGCCTCTAGGCAAAAAGTGGGTGGGTGTGGGTAGTGGGGCTAGCTAATAGCAAACGGTTAGCAAAGTGGTTAATTAATTTAAGAAAGCACTTAAATGTATTTTTGGTTTTTTGGTTATACTATGACTAAATTGGTTATATTTAGGGTTGAGGATTACAGGCCTTAAATTAATCCAAGGCCATGGCCGTGGATGCCCCTTTGATTGGCCTCAATGCCCCTCTCATTGGCCTTGGAGATTTTGTGTGCCCTTTCCAAAGTTCTTCCTATTTGTGCTGTAATATAGGAATGTGCCCTACAGAAAAGTGGCCTTGCCCTAAATTTGAAATTTTAGGCCTGGGATTAGGGTTAGGATTACCTAAGAAACTAAATTAAGTCTTTATATTAAGCTTTATTGGTGAAGTGTTGATTAACCTGCAAACAAGGGTCTCGATTTGTATCCGTGGTTGGGGGGGGGGGGGGGGGGGGGGGTGATAGGTGCTAACATATTTTCGGCAATGGATCAAAGCAACCAAGAGGTAGAACCGTGTGGCAGGTTGCACCCCTAGCTCCCTTCCAAGTTATTAACTTTTTCAAGTCACCCTCAATAAAATAACATTTCAGAGAATATAAGAGTGGTAATAAAATTAATAACATGCTAAAATAGTCCTGCATTGTAGGCGTACCAGAGTAGACTGATATCATCTATTTTTAAACGAAATTTAGACATTACCACAAAAAAATCCAATGGTGAGGGATATCAACTTGTGAAAGTATTATGTTACCAGTGGGCAAATGCATTCAACTAGGAAAGGTTATGTAGACAGAAAATTCTTTATTTCCTGGTGATAGAAATATATATTTTAGGAATATTGATGTCTCCAAACAACATTCATCGTGAAAAACCCATTCCAATATTCTGTGTAAGGAGATCTAAAAAAACACATAGTTTTTTTTCTTTTATTATATGATTTCGTTCTTCGATTCCTCATTCGTTTGTGTGTGTGTTGTATGTGTGAATGATAATATATAATGAAACTCAACTATCAAAAACACTATCCATACGGTGTGTTGAATCAAGGCCTGAGATACTTTAGACCGTATGAAATAAACCCGGAATTCCAACTATCCATACAATGTCCATTCGTACACCTTGTAACATCGAGATAGCTCATGTGATTCAAATCAATTTAAATTAAGGGTGATTAGAGGTTTAGAAAATCATACTTCAGAACAGAACATTTATTTGATATCAGGAAAACGAAGTAGTCTTTGTTGTTAAGGTTTGTTTTTAATTGAAACTCCGAATCAGCCATGATATCAAGTTGTCTATAAACTCAAAAGCCAAAGAGGTAGTTTAAAAAAAAAAATACTAATCTTACTTATAATTTACCCTAAGTCTATGTAATTCTGAAGGGGCGATATAAGTGTCATAATCGTAGGCAATATAATTTGACCGACTGATTTAAAGAAAAATGAATAAGCCATTTTAAATTAAGATAATAACGAATAGTTTTTTTTCTTCAGGTTTAGCGTTGAACTGGCTCGTTTATCGATTATCCAGAATAATGACGAAATGGACTGTTCAAGAATAAAATGATAAACAATGAAGTGTGAAATTCAGCATGAGCAACAGCTGATCCTTATTGGTGGAAAAAACAAACAAATGAATGTTGTTTGTATTATAATGAGGGTATTTGGACTCTACGTGCTTTGAGGTCGGTATGGAGATGAGGAAAATATAGATCGAACGAAACAACGGATATCCTCTTCCAGTTATTTTAAATATTATGAAGTGAAAATTTGTTTTATGTAGATGTGAAATAGGTCCATTTAATGTCATACTTGGTCTATTCGTTTTGAATCGGACAACTATCCATTGTGTGCTTACACTGTCTTTCGTTTGACACATTGTGTTTGTTCTTTTGCTTGTTTGATTGTATAATTATCTTTTAGTCTCGTTAAAATATCCATTGTGTGCTTATACTTTCTTTTGTGCAATCCACTTTAATCTGCCGTTTTCTTTTTAGCCACACTTTTATTTAAACTCTTCAGTCTGACTTGAAATTTACTTATCTTTTAGTGTGTTTTAAATTTTGTTTGATTTTATCGTACCAGTGCAATCAAATTTAAGTAAACTTGTTTTGTTTAATTTATGAATATAATTATATTCCCTTGCTTTACTTGGCTCATTTAAATCCAAGCATGAATTTTATGTAGGTTGTTTTGTCTTTTTAAAACTAAATCGTGTTCTGTGTTATTTTTGTATCTAGTAGTAAATAACTGTATTATGTATTATGTACCGGTATATGTTTTTATTTGCTGATGTTTTTGTTGTAATTTTTACCATGTACTTTGTCACTCACCTACAGGTCTCCTTTGAAAAGCAGGCCTTGTGGCTTTTAAAGTACTACCCTGTATTTTAAAGAAGACTGAATAAATAAATAAATAAATAAACAATTTAAACCAAACATTTGCCTCCCCCCACGAAACGTATAATAGTCATCAGGTCTATATTAGGCCTGCTCTTTAGCAGTCAGAGATAGTGAGCTCGGCCCCGGGAGTCTGTCACTCTTCAGTATTTTTGGCGCCAGTTTATTTGTACAATCTATCATAAGTGTGACCAATCAAAGATCGATTAGCCAAATAAAACAAATCGTTGCACTCAGGGGCGTCGCTAGACCTTTTTCAGTGGGGGGGGGGGGGGGGGGGGGGAGATGTAGAGGCCACCGATTACCGACAAAACTAGCCACCAATTACCGACAAAATTTAATGTCCCAATGTCTACAAATTTAACCCTTTAAACCCAGAGTCGAAGGCTAAATTGTTTTTCCTATCTATAGTACTTGCGTATGCGCAAATGGTCATTTTCCTCGACCACATAAATATACGAATTATTTCGTCAACTTAGTCAGCATCATAGCTATATATTTAAATGCAGGCGCGTAGATAGGACCTTATTTTCGGGGGGGGGGGCGGTAGTAAGCAAGCGAATCACTTAAGGGCGCGCTCCATAGGGGGCTGGGTGAAGGGCCTCCTGCGCGAATCGCTCAAGCTTAGACTTTTCATTAAATTATTAGGGAACGAAGATGATTCGTTGTACCTTTCTCGACTCTTAATCCTTGTCTAAATTCTCTTTCCCCTCCCGCCCGAAGCGCGGAAGCTTTGACGTTTCCTTAACTTATAATAGAAAGAAGACGATTTTGGTGCCGTTCTCGACTCTTAACTCTTGTCTGAATTCAATTTCCCTTTGACGTTTCCTTAAAGTATGAGAGAAAGCAGACGATTCGTTGTACTGTTCTCGACTCTTAATTTTTATCTTAATTCAGTTCAACCCCCCCCCCCCCACGCGAAGCGCGGAAGCTTAGACGTTTGATTAAATTATAAGAGAAAGAAGGCGATTCGTTGCACCGTTCTCGACTCTTAATCCTAATTGTCTGAATTCGGTATCCCCCTCCCGCGCGAAGCGCGGAAGCTTTGACATTTCCTTGAATTATGAGAGAAAGTAGACGATTCGTTGTACCTAAGCAAGCGAATCACTAAAGGGCGCGCCACCGGGGGCTGGGTGAAGGGCCTCCCGCACAAAGCGCGGAAGCTTAGACGTTTGATTAAATTATAAGAGAAAGAAGACGATTCGTTGCACCGTTCTCGAGTCTTAATCATAATTGTCTGAATTTAGTATCCCTCTCCCACGCGAAGCGCGGAAGCTTTGACATGTCCTTGAATTATGAGAGAAAGCAGACGATTCGTTGTACCTAAGCAAGCGAATCACTAAAGTACGCGCTCCCGGGGGCTGGGTGAAGGGCCTCCCGCACAAAGCACGGAAGCTTAGACGTTTCATTAAATTTTTAGAGAAAAAGACGATTCGTTGTACCGTTTTTGACTCTTAATCCTTGTTTTAATTTAGTTTTCCCCAACAATTTTTAACCTCTGATTTCTTTAGCTGATATTATAGGAAAGTGAAAATTCGAGAAAATACATTTATTATTGTTGTAGTTTCTCTCGAAGTCGTCACAGCGGATAAAAAGTCACAGCTCGTAGTAAAAAAAATTGTCGGCCGACCGACATTACACATCTCACCGACTTCAAACTTCTGCATTGATAATTATAGTACACAAGGATCGAGCAAGAATACCGACACAGCTGACCCGACACAGCAACATATTTATGCGTGTCTTTCTTGCTCCCTCGACGAGGCAACTCCACCAAACAACCCTCCTCTCTCTTTTACTCCCATCCAGGCTGCTCCCACCCCTCCTCTCTCAGACTCTTACCTCTGTATCTGTATCCTTAAGCAGCATCACCAGAAATTAAGGCTTTAAACATTTGCAATGAGCAAGATACTATACAATTACTTTATATTTATCACAAGGTGATCCCTACTTTTTCACAATGACACAGCCACAAGATTCCTTCAGGGCCTCTCTTGAAAATTTAGTTGTATTGCACTTAAAGAGATCTGTATACAGAATTAAAACAATGCATCAATACTATCTAGTTGTACTTCGGATAAGGCATTTCTTTTAGCATCATGATGTTCTGACATATGGGTAACACATGGGGAAAATCTGGGTTAACCCACATGGGATATAACTGGGTTAACCAATATGGGTACCAGATGGGATTAAGCTGGGCATACCCATTTGTGTCCCGTTTGGTATGGGCCCCATTTGGGTCCCATCTGTCTTATATGGGTTTGACCATAATGGGTCCCATATGCTTCTTGGGTGCAGATGCCTTAGGGCCCCAGATGGTTTTCCATATGGGGCCCATGTTTCAGAGAATATGGGACCCATGTGGGTCCCACATAGGCTTGCTACCTGGGTTATTATCCTCTCTGTCTCTCATAATATATATATATATATATATATCTCCTACTCTCTACTTCTTTTTTTGCACTTTTACGCTTCGCGCTTAACATTTAGCTCGTTGCTTTTTAACGGTGCGGCTTTGAATTTGGCGCACTGCATTATGCTGTTGATTGAATAAATTCATCAATTCCTGATGAAACCGTAAACCTGGAAACCGTATGAGCGAGAATTCAATTTATTAATAAAGTCTCATATACGGTTGTCTCATTTACTTCGTTTTCTATTTACATATGTATTATGAAAATGAGATAGCAAAATGTGTATATTTATGGTCATCTTGCGAGTAATAACCATTAATTTTTCTCTGCATTTTTTGTTTTTTGATGGTGAATTATTGGGGGATGATTGTACATGCCATCCCCCACCTGAAATATTGGGGGGGGGGGGGGGATATACCCCCCACCCCACCGGATCGACACCCATGTTTGTTTCTCATTAATATGTTTACAGTTAGGTCTATACAGTGCAAGTTTTTTGTTTGTCCTTTTTTTCGAGTCCTGCCGCGGCACTAATGTCCTTTTGCAAGACATTGATCTACATTTGCCACACTTAACCCAGGTGATGTAAATGGGTACCGGACAGGAATTAATTCCTTGAAATGCTAGAGCGCCGTAACGGCAGCCGTGCTAAAGCCAAGGTAATAGTCGAGAGCGCCGGTAGTGTCAAGTCTGACAGACATGAGCGCTATACAAGAACCCACTATAATTATTAATGATCTCCCTCACAATTTTCGTTTTGAAAATTAACAATGGAAACATATTTTTTACGATGAAAAAGATTTTCAGACCCAATTACAGGTTTTAATTTCCTAGGAAGATGATTTTCTATTAGCGATGAGATACATTTCCATTACTTTTTTCTTCTTCTTCTCTCTCTCTTTCTCCTTCCTTCCTTTTCCTTCCGCTCTTTCTCCCTCCCTTCCAGCAACATTTTTTGTTCATTATGTCTGTCTCTCTTTCTCCACCTCTAATTTACTCTCTCTTTCTTTCTTTCACTCCCTCCCCCATCATCTTTCTCCCTGTTTTTCTCCCTCTCTCATTCACACATCGTCTTTTCTAACTCGACCCCATTCTCCTTCTCTCCCCCTCTCCCGTTCTATCAACACTTCTTCTCACTCTAGATTCAATGCCAGTAATGCCATTTTTTTAGTGCAAGTCACATTTCGAAAATGATTTCATGTCTTCAAAATTAAATCGCTCCGTTTTGGGTATTCCTCACATCATATCACTTTATATCCTCTTCTCCCATGTCAAATTATTACTCTATTGGCGATAACATGTCCTACTGGAGAAAAAGAGGAAGAAGAGGAAGAAAAAGAAGAAGAAGTAGTAGAAGAAGAAGAAGTAGAAGAAGAAGAAGAAGAAGAAGAAGAAGAAGAAGTAGAAGAAGAAGAAAAAGAAGAAGAAGAAGAAGTAAAAGAAGAAGAAGAAGAAGTAGAAGAAGAAGAAGAAGAAGAAGAAGAAGAAGAAGAAGAAGAAGAAGAAGTAGAAGAAGAAGAAGAAGAAACAGAAGAAGAAGAAGAAGAAGAAGAAAGAGGCACGGATGAACGATATAACTAATTTCTTTTTAATTAGATTTTGATCCGGAATTTATTACAATTCATTTTAAACACAAAAAACAACGTCATGCAAATACTTAAGTGACGATAACAAAATATAATGATGGAGATGACGATGCATTTTAAAATCACAATACATAATTATTATATCCATAATGTATGCACGTTATCTTCTCATTGAATCATTTTGTAGAATTGATAAATTGCTTGTAGACATATGCATTTGTGTAATTGTAGAATAATATTCGAAGATTATTGGTAATAAGGATGGTTAGTAAGGGCTACATTCATAGGCGTGATGGCACAACCCTGCAGGGGGAGAAGAGAGATATGTTTTTGTCCTCTTTATAAGATGTATTTTTTTCGCACTGTAACCTCTAAAATCTTGATATTTTGCTTGCTTGCTTTGCTCGCTCAAAACTTTATATTCAGACCATCACACCCAAGTGCACAGTATTTTACTTAAGAAATATTTTGTACCACGTAAAGAGAGAAACTAATATTGATGTCATCCCTGGTAGTGCAATCGAAATCATGACGATGTAGGGGTTTTATACCAATGTCTAAAAAAGGTGTATGTTCACTTTGATGTTTCCCTTTGTAGGTGCCCCTTTTTCTTCACTAAATGCCCTTTTTGGGTGCTACCCCCCCCCCACTTTGGAAGACGCTCCGCCGCCTCTGATATTGTGGCATATTAAGTTCCCATTAATTAACACCTGAGTGGTGACCGGAAAGTAAATATGAATCAAAATCAATATTGCCAAAGGATCACATGGTCAGGCAGGAATTTGAACCCTCAACACTTGGGTGGAGAGTCTTGTGAATGGGGTGGAGAGTCTTGTGAATGAACAACTATATATCAACAACCCCCTCTTGATTTAAAAAAAATGCAAAAAGGGCCAAATAAAGATCAAAGCAGATCAATCTGTACAGTTTGGATGTGCCAGATGAAATGGTTACAGGGATCTTCGTCGTAGTTGTCAGATTAAAATTGGTAGGTCTATCACAAACGTCCCCTTCTGACCGATGAAAAAGTTCTGGCATGAATAGATCATCGAAAAAATCGAAACCGCTCGCTTCTTCTTCCTCTGCTTCGTCTCCATCAGATCTGACCCGAGAGCAAAGATGTTTCTCGGTGATCGAAGACAGGTCTGTTCCTTGGAACCTGACGGGACTCTGGCAGATCACCGAGTCGACATCCGACGCAAGCAGCCACAGCCGAAGCTCTGCTGATGACTGGCAACTGCAGCACCAGCTGTTGTTACTGAAGTCAAAATGTGTTAAAAGGGAAGATCGAGGCAGGTTGTTGAAACCAAGCTTGATTAAAATGTTGTTGGACATAGTGAGCGATTCTAGTTGGTTCAGGGCATGAAAGGACCCTTCGGCAATTTTTGATATTTGGTTGTTCTCTAGGAATATTTGATTAAGATGACATGTATGGGCAAACATGTCTGAAGTGATCTCCCGTAACTGGTTATTGCTTAGGTCTAACATATTCAGCAAACGGAGAGAAGCGAAGACACTTCCAGACACCTCCTTTAGACCATTGTGGTTAAGCATTAATGTGAAAAGCCGTCGGCAGTTAATCTTAGGAAAAGTTTTTAAATGATTGTATCCTAAAAAGAGTTCCAGTAATTCTGAGTGCATAATTACCGCGTTGGGTTCGTTGTCAAAGCTAGAGACATTATTAAATCGCAGTGAAATGACTTTTCGGTCCTTGATGACTTCGTTTATACCTTCGTAGGTAAATCCAGAATAAGAGAAGTCTAAGGAGACTCCGGCTAAATCTTTGGGAAGCACAGCATGGCCGATGTTGTTCAGTGGATTAACACTGAGATCCAATGTGACTAACTTATTACATGATATGAAATAATCAGCAGATATGAACACTATCAAATTGTCCTTCAGGTTCAGTACAGATAAATTCTCGCAGCTATCGGTCGGTCCAATCAAAGATCTACCTACACGATTTCCAGACAAATCGTAGTGCTTGAGGTTAAAGAATGTTGGCCGAATTTGTCGGATTTGGTTATTAGCTGCCTTGAAATAATCAACAGTTCTATTACCCGAAAGGGGGGACAGGTCAGAAATTTCGTTACCCTCTATGTCGATTGAACTAAGAGCTTTCAAATTGTTCTCATGAGTCGTGGTGTTGCCAAGGAATGAAAGGTTTCTTAACTTGCAATTCCGTACAATCAGAGATCTCAGTCGGCTATTTTTAATCATATCTGCAGATTCTATGGGGTTTTCACTCAGGTCTAGTTTGATAAGGTTCGGAAAGCTCTCTAGATTGACATGTTTGCTTCTGTTGAAGTGGTTACCTTGTAGAATTAAAACTCGAAGTGTTGGAATAGGCGAAAGTTCGATACTTTGTAGACCGCATTTCGTCAGGTTAAGTTCTTGAAGTTTCTGCGCGTTTGAGAATGAATCGGCATCGAGATGCGCGAAGCGGTTGTTAGCCAGGTTCACGAATAAGACCGATGGGGCCAGCGCAGGATGAAGAACGAATGATTCGAGTTCGTTTGCATTAAGACCAAGATATTTAAGTTGCGAACAATCGGAAAATGTGTCAGGGTGAATAGTTTTTATTCGGTTATTTGCGAGATATGCGTATATGAGATCGGGTAGTGATCTCAACCCTTGAAGGTTGACTATCTCATTATATGCGAGGGAAATTACCCTCAATGTTGAGATATTAGTAATATCATTCTCGGCAATATGTCTCACCTTATTACCGTTGACTCGAAGAATTATCAGTTTGGGAAGGACATTTACAAACGATATATCAGTGAGATGATTATTATCCAGGTATAGCCGTTGTATGCTAGGCTGCTCTGTTTGATTGCCAACGTTTCCGCCTGGAACTTCAATGGAAACGGCTATATTTTTAAATTGATTGTTGGATAAGGTTAGATATGTCAGGTTTGGCATTCTGGACATGGAGATAACAAACTCACCGGTCAGTTGGCAAGCGTTTAGAGATAAAGATGACATTTTCGGCAGATGCATGAAATTAAAGTTGTTAGAAATACGTGTCCCTTCTACTTCTAGAATAGAGATACCCTGCAGTCGTTCTAAACCCAGTAGAGAGCTTTTGCTTTTAACGCGGATGGATAATGATGGCGTTAAGCATGCAATACTTAAGGCAGAGAGACGTTTCATCCGCACCAGCCAAATAGATTCGATCGTGTCCGGTAGACATGCATGCAGGGTGTGGATTAGGTTTCCACTAAGATCAAGTGCTTCAAGCCGAGACATATTTCGGAGATCGGGGATGTATGTCAGAAAATTTTCTGCAATGTTAAGTCGGGTTAAGAAAGCTGCATTTTTCATCTCGTGTGCATCAAATACAGTCAATCTATTGCCTTGTACCTCTAGCTCACTGATGCTATGTCGGATATCTCGCAGCCTAAACAGGTAATTCTTCGTCAAATACAGCCTGGTCATGACTAAAGTAAACTGATCTGTCTCTTTTTGGGCGAAATGTTCGATCAAATTAGAAGAGAGGAATAGAGTTTTCACTTGTGATAATTTGTGCACTTCTTCCAAGTTGACGATTCGATTCCCAGACAAGGAGAGTTCATTTAAGTTGTAGGCTCCTTCGAAACAACCCTCCTCGAGTGTTTCCACGAGATTTTTGGCTAAAGTAAGGTAAGAAAGAAATCGCAGGGTGCGGAAAGCCCCGCGAGGCACGATGCGAATATGGTTGTAGCTTAGATGCAGGCGATAGATATCGGTGGGGTAGTCGATTTCGGACGGCGATTCGATCCCTTGAGCGGAACAGTCCAAGTAAAAAAATGGTGGACCATTATTACCGCATGAGCAAGGTGGTGGACATTCTTCGAAGGTTTCCTCAGTAAACCTGATTTGCCCCGAGAATATCATTACGAATACGATGAGAAACTTTAATCCACCCATTGTAAAAAAAAGAAGTAGTTCCGCGCTCGCTTAACTTTCCTTTTCGTAGAAACTCGCGCCAATTTCAACACCGCCGATATCGTTGAATGGATACGTTTAAAAGCAGGCCTTTATAGATTATCCGTTCTGCACGGAGATGTTATAAGATATACCAACAATGTACAGTTATGCGAACGCAAAAGTTTCGCACGAACTTAGGAGCTGGAGAAAGATGTGTGTCCTCCTTCATGAGTATCTCTCCTTTCTAATGAAAAGAAACATGTAAGATGTCTCGAGTTTACCTCTGTTCGGTATCCTCTCACGATCTTGTCGGAAACAAGAGCGTGACCCACGACTCATTGGAGCATCCCCTCACTTTAATATCTCCTGGTATACAGGTTGATTATTATTGTTGTTTCGAATAAAAGAGTCCCCCCCCCTTTCCGGTAGGAGTGGAAAAAGAGACAGATTTTGGTTTAAATCAAGATTGCCTTTTCAGCGCGTTGGGTTGTAAAGACTTACGTTTCTTGTTATTTTAAGCCTCTGCCTACTAGAATTGGGCGGCTAATATTAATCTTATGAAAACGAGATAATTCAACAATCAATGGTTGGAATGAACGCGCGATATTTTGACAGTCCTATATTCAGTCATATCCATATTTTATATCTAGGTTTCTTTCATTTTCTTTTGCAGAACACAATGTCTCTATTTTTGAAGATAGTGACGCAAACCATTCATCATTTCCTAATTATGTGACAGCTAAAGAATGGTTGGATATCAATGACGCCGGATACAAAAACGGGCTAGTGTTTTCTTCTTCTTTACTTAATATAAGAAAAAGAGTTATTAGTATTTAAGGAATATGTCAGTGGAAAACCTACGGTAATAAATGAGACATTAGAAGAACATCATATAGAAGAACGATGGAATAAAATGAAAGGTGTTTTTATGAAAACTCTAGAATACCTAAATCCTGGATAACCATACCGGATGCCCAACCCCAGGCAACTATCTCCGAGGACGATGATCACTACCAAGGCAGGTTTAGAGACACATCAATCACACCTCTTGATAAAAATTACCATTTATAAAGTCGCTAATAATTCAACACGAGTGCAATTACGCAAAAAAAAATCAACTTAATGCTACGTTTACATTATGTTCCCGGGGCCACGGCAAAAAATCTTCATCATTTTCTAAACAATGGCTAAAGATTATGAGACCGACAGCTTACCATCTTCACATACGTATTTATTTGTTTTGTCGGTCTCATATCCCTTTTTGACAATTCTCTTTTCTGTATTTTCTCATGACTTTTTTTTTGTCGGTCTAGTGATACTCTTATCAATGTCGGTCTTGTGGGCTGTCGGTCGAATGGGATGGCCCCTTCAAGAATGTACAAAAGTAAGGCTTGCCTCTGTTGGGACACGACCTAGTTTCTCTTTTTAATGGCAGAGTCCTGATTAATTATCAAAGAAATCATCGGCGAAGGTAACTCAGAAATCACACGTGCGTCATTACAGGAAAATTGGAAATAAAAAAAAAGCCAACGTTTACTGGACACATCAATCACCAGGGTGTATTAAGAAGAATGGAAAATGCAAGAAAGAAAAACGAAAACATGATGTAGAAAGAATTATGCGAAAGCTTTTGGATAGCTATTGTATTCCAAAACATATTGTTTGTCACTCCTGTATCGGGTATTCGGATTTATGCTTGGAAATATTTACGAGGAAATTACGTCTGTATGACAAATGGGGGCTTATAGCTCAACAATAGTATGTGACAGCCAGCGAGGCGTATGCAGTATTTTTAGAGGTCTTTTTTTTTGTATGTTTTGTTTCATAACTTGGTCCCTGGTCGTTCATGACGGAGAGGGGGGGGGGGGTGGTGGTGGACGGAGGAGTAAGAAGGGAGATAGACAGAGAGAAGGGTGGGGTGGGACGTATAGACAGGAAACGAGAGAGAGAGAGAGAGAGAGGGAGAGAGAGGGAGAGAGAGAGAGAGAGAGGGGGGGGGGGTAGGGATAGGGGCGAGAGAAAGAGAGACAGAGAGACAGAGATAAAGAGAGAGAGAGAGAGAGAGGAAAGAAGCCATCGAGATGAAAATAAAACGCGACGAATTTTATTTTTCAATTAAAAAAAATATTAAAATAACATACAAATACAATAACAAAGGAATAGAAATGTAGATATGACGATAGCAAGAAGATTGTTAAAAAAAATGATAGGAACAGTGATTTTTTTCGAAAGCGATAGTGTTGATTGAAGACTAAAGGCGACCAGGTTCTATATAATTCAGGTACAATAAGTGTCTCATTACTTTCGTTCATCTGAAGAGCCAAACTGACCTATATATTGTCCACTTCTAGCCTTTAAAGCTAATCAAATTGATTATTATCAGGTCAATTTTTCAGACAATCTATGACGCGAACAACACTGTTTAAATCCTTTTTGAAGGTAAGACTGGAATTTACGCAAGGGGATACATTTTTTTAACCGTTGCTGCACACGTTGCATTGCACGAACATCATTTAATATATAGTTAGATATATAGTTTATTGGTTTCCACAATTTCTCATTCTTCAAAGAGTGTAACAACATATTGAAAAATGATTATGATTTACATGTACATATAATACCGGTACACACTATTCAGAAAATTGTCCTTCGGTTGAACTTAAGAGATAATTATAGTGGCGGAGCCTATGGGAAAGAAGAACGTGTTGTGGATAGGCTCCTTAAGCTACAAATGACATAATTAACTAAAGTTAGGTTTATAATATACAAATAAACGCTAAAACAGGGAAAGGGAAGGGGAATATATCTGCAGCTTGTTGAAACAATAGTACAATGTTGTTTGTCCTCAATATGAGTAGAACATACATTGTTACAGTACATAGTTGGCATGGCAATACCATTATTTACTGATTGTAATCAACAAAGTATACTGCTTGAAGACTACAATAGTCAGGAACCAGGAATGACAATATGTATCCAAATAATGACATTCCAATTTCCTTCTGAATACATGAACACTTACAGACCTTTTCATCACAGATTCGAGAGAATTCCAGAACTTAGGACCTGTATGTATTAAAGGTAATACAGAGTTTTGGTATGGGGTCATGAATATGGTTCAAATGAACATATTGGAAGCATGTGCAATCCTACGACATTCAATGATGGTTGTCGCAGTTGAAATCGAGTCTAAAGTTATGAAATTGTAAATAATAATCTTGTTATGTTGTGTAGCTCCCTCTCAAGGTCGAGATATTAATTAAGCTATAAAACAATGTTTCTTGACTAAAATCGACCGATTAGCTATTCCCGTTTGGAAATTATATATCACAATTACATATTCTGAGATTTTCATGGTCGCAGCTATCACTGTATGGTCGTAGGCGCTATTTGAAATTTATCAAAATTTACCGGGAGCACCGGTTTTTTATATCTAATTTTTCTCGAAAGTAGAAGTGTTTTAGGGGCTAAATTTTCTAATGCTTATAATACATCCACAGGGGCATCCAAATATATAAAAATTGTAAAGAATCACTATCCACCCAATTTTTAAAATTTCCCAAAACTTTGTATTACCTTTAAGGTATTTTGAGCAAAGCGTGTTCTCGTTCTAGGAAGGTCCACCTTGAACCTTGAAGAATTACTCTCCCAAAAAGGCGTGAACGCTGTCCTGGAGAGGGCTGTGCTGTGTTGCGTGCTGTTGGTGATGTGCTGTTGGTGAAGTGATGGTGGTTGTTCTCCGTGCACTATATACAATGTGCAGGGTGCAGTGTGCAGGTGGTGCAGGTGTGTCCCTCGTTACAACATCTCCAGGGGCAGGGGCGGCGCCATAGTCTGTATGGCGGGTAGTGCCGCTCCCCTAAAGCCAAGAATTGTATTTGCAGTGACAGCGTTGCTTGGGAGAGTGTTCCAGACACGGACTGCACTGGGAAACATGCTGTACATGTAGCAGTTAACTCGGCAAAATGGTTGGGTAAATCTGAAGTTGTGGCTTTGATGTTATGCTCGTTGCGGTCTGGTGATGTCTGTGATAAGTCGGATGTCAGGAGCTAGGCAAGGAGATCTGAACAAGTTTGTAGTGTACTTTGAAGAGCATCTCGCATTGATTGAGCAAGCGGCGGTGTTGTAGCGTGTCCCAGCCAAGAGATGATAGCATGGTGGTGACACTAGATTCTCTTCTATAGTCATGGAGGACGAATCTGGCAGCCTGTCGCTGTATGCTCTCTATGAGTTCGATCTCCTTCTGGGTGTGTGGATTCCATGCACTTAGTGAGGCATATTCCAACTGGGGTCGTACAAGCTGCTTGTATGCAATGTCCTTGACTCTCTGCTCACATATTTCCCAAGGGCTCGACGTACAACTCCAAGAGTTCTTGCAGCTTTCGCTTGGATCTTCTGTGCATGGGTGTTCCAGCTCAGATTGTTTGCCACTGTGACTCCGAGGTATTTATAGGAAGTAGCTTTGGGAACTGCTTTCCCATTGTTGGCATGGCAATACCGTTATTTATTCATAGTAATCAACAATTTAAACTGCTTGAAGTCAACAATAGTCAGGAACCATAGAACTATAGTCGTGAACTTGATAGTGCTATGGACAGTTCGTTGTTATTCAGTTGAAACATAAGGCAGTCTATTTGTAAATTAAAAATATCCCGAACACTTAGTACTTAAGTATCACTTAATAAAGGGGGTTAATCATTTCATGAAAGTGTGTACATAATTTCGAAAAAATCAAATAAAGCCGGTAATAAAAAATAAATAAAAAAACAAATTTTCCCATACCAAGGGGTCCATAATTTCGAAGTTTTGTTTTTCCCGAAAGCGAGAGAGGGTTATTTTTTATTTTTGGAATCATGAACCATCGCAATTATGAACCCCTTTTCATTTTCGAAATTATGAGCCCCTATTTCAATTTCGAAATTACGAATCTTCGAAATTACGAACCTTCGGAGTAACTAACCCTCGAAATTAAGACGATTCGGAAAATGACATGTAACCTCAACAATTGCAGTACTTTTAATATTATGCTTCAGCCAGGTCTATTTTTCTAATCGGGTTAATTTCATCAGTTAAAAGATTCGCCATAGCGCGAACCTAATTATGAAAATTACACTATGGTTCAATGAACTGCGAGCTAAAACTCATCAAAAATTTCACTTTGATAATTTTCCTGAAACGGACAAGACCCAATTAAAATGGTGTGGTCAGATCATCGCCATCGTTTTAAGTTTGTGGAATAAATTTGGACGTCCCCTCCCCCGTACATGGATACATACCATTTTCGATCAATGATCCGATGCGCTGTGACTTTCTGTGGCCGAGTGTTTTTTTCTCACAATTTCGCTGTTGCCTGTTATACATGTTCAGTGAAACAGAGAAAAATAGCTTATCAAAATATTAAGGAGGTTTGACAAACGAAGCATCGCCGTATATCATTTTTGAAAGTAACAGAGCACGGTCGATCAATAAATAAGGGGTAAGTCTATTTATAATTTGTTCTGGAACGTGAACTTAATCTTAGAATTAAACACTATTATCCTAATACAAACACGAAAATAAACACGGACAATCGTATATTTAGTGTCAAAGCAATCGTTAATTTTATTGTACTTAGATTCAAGATTTCTTTACTTCAGTCACGCCGCCAAACCGACTGCAAACCAACTAATAATCGACAAAATAATGGCCCTTATCTATTTAATTCAATTTAATTTAATCTATTGTTTGGTTTAGATGCTGCTTAAAAGTATCGGCTTGCATGATGATGTAGATAAAGTAGGCTTGCAGTTGCACCGTGTGAGAGAGGTGGAGGATTGGGGAGTTCTGAAAAGGACTCTCGGTAATCTTTCTTTCATGAGTATGTGTAGTCCTAAAAAGGACTGTTGGTGTAGTCTTGAAAAAGACTGTTGGTAATCTTTCTTAGCTTATACCGTGTGAGTCAAAAAAAAAGTTTACACCTAGAAAATTGGTAATTATTTAAAAAAAAAAATCTATGAACAGTAAATTACTATACATCTTATGAAAGAATGTTTTATCCTAAATCATTTGGTATCAATTTTGTGTGGTTTTTGTCACGCTTGGATGAACAGGAGGCATTGTTTGCGAGAGTGCATGCATAACCGACTTGCGCCAAAGTGATGCCTACAGTGTGATATGTTGGGATTAAAGTGAGAGAATGAATTGAATGTATCAAAAGAGATGGCATATCGCATATTCTGCAACGTCACACACACACACACACACACACACAGGCGCGCACACGCACCCACACACACACACACACACACACACACAATTATTGTTTGTTGATATTTGATATTCGATTTTGACATGTGTACGGCATGATAAATTTTGTTAGGGATGTAATTTAAACCTGCAAAGACCGAATTTATACCCAAATCCCAATTGTTTTATTCAAACATCACATAAGAAACTTTGGCGCAAGTCGATTTTCGCACTCTCACAAACAATACCTGCTGTTCATCCAAGCGTTAACACATACCACTAAAAGTGATAGTAAATGATTCGGGATAAAATACTCATTCATAAGATGTATAATAATTAACTTTTCATACATGATTTTTAAAATAATTAGCAATTTTCTAGGTGAAAACTTTTTTTTGACTCACACTGTAGTTCTAAGGAGATCTGTAACGTCGGTTGGAGAGGATGGTTGGTAGGAGTGGCTCGATGTTTCGAAAAGGTTGACTATCCGTCGTCAGGAGTGGGGTTCGGTTGTTTGGTTTGTTCTGTTGGTTTGGTTTGTCGTTTGGTTTGTTGCTGATATGTTTCTAATCTTGTCTGTGGTACGAAAAGATTAAAATCAAATGCTTCCTCCCTATGTTTGAGGAACCCTATTTCCATTAATCCGGTGCACTAAGATTTCTATGTCTTATCGTCTCCTGAGAACTGGTAAAGTGTTGGGGGAAATGTAATGAATATGATTTAACGCCCTTATGTCTCTTAACAGACGTTAGGCACTACCATATCTCACCGTCCAATTCGGAATCTACATTTATGTAATGTTTATGACCTATGTTTTGTGTACTTATAATATAAATTTCATTATAAACTGCTCTTTGAGTTACGGACATACCTACCTTACCTACTTCTTATGTCAAACACTATTATATGCAGTGTTGTTTTCATGAACCTCTATCAATTTATTTGATATTGTGTAATAATTTGATTGTAGCAGCCAAATAGTTATTCATTATTTATGTATCAGATTCTGCAGTTTGATTGTGTAAAGATTTCTGTAATTTGTATGTATCTCTTTGTATTTGTATTTGAAATACAACCTTTTGGATGGAATAAAGCAATAATGATAGTAATAACAATACTATTAATAATGATAATAATAATAATAATAAATAAAAATAATAATATGATAATCATAATAATACTATTATTATTGATAATTATACAAATAATAATAAAATAACAGAGATGATGATGATGATGTTGACGATGATTATAATAATAATAATGATAACAAGTAGATTTACTATTACTCATGATAACAATAGATAAATTACACAATTTATTATCATGGTGATGAATTCATTATATTAATCACAATGATCACTATATATTCATCGAGAAGGCCATTTCATAATGTAAATGTTTTCACCCCCACCGCCTCCCGCCTCGCCAACCGCTAATGGTATGGCATCAATCAATACAGAGTACAAGCAATGAGAATTGACAATGAGTAAAAGATAATGTTGGGTGATGATACAAAATCTTGCCTATTTAGAATATATTTGCTATTACGAATTTCATTTGCGTAGCGAGTTGCCATGGTGAAACAGAGCACCAAAGGCCTATCAACTATTCATTAGTGATATGGTCCATTCGTGATAGATTAAATATATCTTCCGCTTAATAACTTATGCACGGTTTACACGGTAAATCAGTCAGAAAATTAGCTTTCAAATAAATTACATTTGTAACACGGCGACCAAACAAAAAACCCTGCTCTTGCAAGTCTAATATAATAATTAAATAATGTTTTCTTTCACTTTGACGTTCTAGTTTTAGGCCTGTCATTTTTTCCCTCCAAAAATGGTTGACCAACATCCATCTTGTGCTTTTGTTCGTGTTCTGTGCCGATTCTGTCCATTTTAGGCGCGTACGCAGGGGGGGGGGGGGGGGTTGAACCCCTCCCTTTAACTTTTTTAAGTGTGTTTGGGAGGAAACCCTCCTCCCCTTTGTTTTTTTTTATAATAAAAATAAATAAATAAATATCCCCCCCAAAAAATGTGGTAATGGGTGACCCAAAAAGCTGACCTTACCCCCCCCCCCCCCAAACGAAACAAAATATCGATAGGCCAATTTTTCAAATTTTGAGACACACACACACACACACACACACACAAAATGTGTTCTTCCCCCCTCCCACCCCCCCACCCCCCCCCGCTTTTTCAGCGGCTGTCTGAGTTGTTGTGAAATTTTCGGCGTGATTTTCAAATAGTAACCCCCCCCCCCCTCGAAAAAAATCCTGCGTACGCGCCTGGTCCATTGTGATATGATCTTTAAAATTTGCCACAAAGGTGGAGTCCGAAAAGGGGACTGTATTGATGCCACAGTAACATGTCAATGAATTAATAAAAATTATTAACCAATTGGCACTTATTCATATGGAAATCATTGTGATATACAATTGATATGCGAAAAGCACAGCCACAAATTTGATAAATTATAAACAAAAATAGCTTATAAGGATATGTTCTCTGCCATTCTTTCACAAATGAATGAACTATATCTGTTATAATGACAGATTAATCAATACGTTCTTTTATTGGTTTTGAAACATTACTTAGATGAATAAACACGCATTGTCATTGTGATATACAATTGACATGCGAAAAGCACAGCCACAAATTTGATAAATTATAAACAAAAATAGCTTATAAGGATATGTTCTCTGCCATTCTTTCACAAATGAATGAACTATATCTGTTATAATGACAGATTAATCAATACGTTCTTTTATTGGTTTTGAAACATTACTTAGATGAATAAACACGCATTGTCATTGTGATATACAATTGACATGCGAAAAGCACAGCCACAAATTTAATAAATTATAAACAAAAATAGCTTATAAGGATATGTTCTCTGCCATTCTTTCACAAATGAATGAACTATATCTGTTATAATGACAGATTAATCAATACGTTCTTTTATTGGTTTTGAAACATTACTTAGATGAATAAACACGCAATTTCTTAATATAATCAAATGGAATACAAACGTCTTTGTTAAGCGGTTCGTTACGAATGATTTCATTTAACTGTGATCGAATCCTGTAAAAGAGAAGGTTGAGCTCTGGAAAGAGGTAAAAAATAATTTGTGAGCGTTATCATTCTTGTTATGCAAGTGTGGAAGAACATCAGATAAGACATGTTCCCTGAAAAGCACGGCTCTTCAAATGCCTTCATATTCTAAATATGGCATGTAACATCGTAAAAATCCAGGGAAGGATTTTTACGCTACATGTTCCTTTAGTCCCATATACATCTTTCTGTGTACAGTGTTTGTAACTTTACCAAGACTTGGCCACATTTCATATCATTTTGATGATTCCAGAACCTTGCAATACACACAAATTCTTATATGCTAGATGATCAACCCTTTCTGGTCGATTCCACATCGTTTCTTTCACAATGCAATCGCATCACCAGAACTCAACTTAATCATTAAGAATAATTGCATTTTAATAGTCGGAATGCAAATTGCATTCATAACGTATTGATTAGGGGGCACGCCATAATGATAATGTTTGTCCGATCTAGCAACAACTCATGTATGCAATTTGCATTCTGGCGTGTAGAAAAAATAACACAAATTATATAACAGAAGGAAATTATATAAAAAGTGAAAGGGCAAAGAGGATACATGTATATAGATAAATTAATTTTGACTTGTTTTTTCTCTCCCCATGCTCTTTTCCTCCCTCTCCCCTCACCCCTCTCTCTCTGTAGCTCTCTCTCTCTCTCTCTCTCTCTATATATATATACTTGTTACAAGTTATGTATATATCGTATTTAAAAGAAAGTATTGAGTTCTGCTCGGAGTGAAAAGTCGGAATTTACATTTCTCAGAAGTTTCACAATACCTAGCTTGCGTGCGTATAGGTACAGTTAAAGTTTGTATTCAAATGGCACAACAAAGAAATTAGGATATTATTAAATTTTGAAATGTCTCATTATTTATGCATCCTCGGTAATTTTCATCATCAGATGACCGTGTAATTGTATTTGTATAGTTGGCAGATCGTCTTGTGCAATATGGAATTGTTCTCTCTTTATTATTTTTTAAAATTATTTTACTTTCATTAAAAAATAATGCTCTCAGTTTTGTTTTAAGATTATAATTGCCCTAACGTTTGAGAGAATCTGGCTGACCGCAAAATACAATAAACTCAAAGGCTCACACACACACACACACACACACACGCAGGCACGCACGCATATACAAACACACACACACACACACGCACACACACGCAGGCACGCGCGCATATACAAACACACACACACGCGCGCGCACGCACACACACAAACACTTTATATATATATTTATATATATATATATATACGTATATATATCTTACAAAATGTATCAATTCATATATACATAATTATATATTTCATGTGTGTGTGCGTATGTATGTAAACAAATAGCTGATATTAAGTCCACGTGTTGCCATACGATGACGCAAAAAATGATAAAAAAGAGAACTTTCATTCTTGAATTAAATCTTACAGTGTTTATTAGGTCACGAATTTGTATACATCTTTTTTTTAGTTTAACAGAACGTTAATTTTTCAACGAATGAAATATTCGTACTTTTGAACGAATGAAAATTATTGATTTAATTTATTTTTATGTAACATCTAATGTACGCTGAATAGAACAAAAATGCACGGCGAATATAACCAAAAGTTCACACTCAATGACGTATTCGTTCAACATATTGAATATCATTTGACCAACAATCCTCCAATCAAATGACAAGGATCAATTTAGATGTTACATGATATACTATAACAATCTATCAAACGCTGTCGGGAGTTTTATTTACTCGAGGGGGTTACTCTTTTCTGAAGTGCGCGGTGCTGATGAAAATTATGATCACATGGGAAAATATAACTCCCTTTGGGAAATATAACTCCCTTGCGTCTAAAAATGTATATTAAACCCTCATCGAGTTCATTATAAATGCTATTATATTGGATCGCCTTGATTACACTTTGTTATACAAAATATAGGGTAAATTACACTTTCTTATATAAAATATTGGTTAAATGTCATCCATTACATTAAGACCATTTTGAATCATCGTCGATTGTTACTGCACCAGTAAATTGTTATTTGAATTAATGAATTAATGAAAATATTTTTGATATCAATTTGATAATTTTAATATAAGACAAAGAAGAGAATCATAAAGATAATATTGAACTCTTAACATGTTACGTGCAAATATTTTAATTAATAACTACTTCAATTATATTTACATATAAAAGTAAAGGCATTTTCAATTTAAGTAAAAGCTAGAATGACTGCCTTTGTCCTCTACAAATACATTAATGAGGCATAAATAACCAAAGACTAAATTTATAAAGTATCTAGATATATGTTTAGGCTTTTCCACCAGCGAGTATTATAGCGTGTAAAAAAAATTTGCGCAGGCGGGCCAGAATGTTATGCTCTACGAAAAAGGGTTCGTAAAAACGCGCGGTGTCTCCACCATTGACCTCTAGCGGTAGAGGTCAGTGCTCTCCTCTCATTGCACGATCCCCAAAACATACCGTCGGGGGTACAGAATGAGAGGCAAGAACTACCGGTTCAGCGTTGGGGGTGTGTTATTTTCTCAGCTAAACCATAGAGTGGTGAAGTGTGACGTCATCAAAAATCTATTTTTAGAATTCCTCAAGTCTTTCTTCATTTTGCGAAAAAGCATCAAAAATAATGTCCAATTGTCGAAAACCAATTGAATATGTTAAGTATTGGCTGAGATATGACCATCTGAATAAATATATTCCCCATAGGAACTCAGTGTTATTTGCTCTGGCTCCTAATGGAAAAATTGAGAAATTCTAAAAATAGATTTTTATGATGTCACCGCTTCTGTACTCTATTGTGTAATCATGAAGTGTATCACGGTAAATGGGTACGTGCTACAGTGCCCGCAGGGTTGCCTGGGTGGATACGGTTTGACCCAAATATATACACATTTGACCAAGTGGTCAATATAACATCTAAAATGACCGGGAGTGAAATATGCCAATTACGATATTCGCAATCAATAAAACGTGACGACTCTAAAACTAACTATTTCCATGCAATACCAAATCGAGCTTGAACTTGTATACATCACATACAGCTTTATTACGAGCTAAATTACAGATTTGTTTTTTTAGATAATAATCCACGAAAAATTTACGATTACAGGAAGAAAATATAAATCTCCCTTTTGAGTGACGGTGTACACATAATTCAATATTCGACAAAGGAAAATACAAAAACTTAACACCAAAAAGCTGCCGTATTGTGGGAAATGAATTTCAAATTATGATAAATATGGTGAAAATATGATATTTGGGGGAAGAAATGAATCATTACAGAATTCTTATGTTACAGTATAATAAACTTGATCTACTTTTGATCATTTTATTTATATATAATTATAGTGCCTATTGAATAAGTGATAAATTGTAACTTCTATGATGTAAACAAAAATATCAGAATGTATTAATGACAATTTAAAAGTGTTATATTTATTACATGCATAAGGTGGATATTGTCTTTAAAAAAATAACATCCAACCACCTAGCTAACCGGCTAGAGAGTTGAAACAAAGAACAACTTAATATATCATTTGAAAATGAGAGTGAAGCACGATAGCTTCAAATACAAATTTAGACTGAAAAACGCTTAAAGATATGGTTGAGTTTTGGGGAAAGGTGAAATATAATTGGTGAGCGTTATCATTGTTATTATAAAAGTACGGAAGAACATCAGAGAATTTTTTTTCTCTGAACAGCTTAAAACTGAGGCCCGATTTGTATGCCATATGTTTGTGTAGTCCCATATACATCTTCCTGTGTACAGTGCCTGTTACTTTACCAAGACTGGGCCAAATTTCTGATCATTTTTTTTTATCACTCCAGAACCTAACAGTATGCACCAATACTTACATGGTACATGAACTTTTTCTGATCGATTCCACACCGTTTCTTTCACAATGCAATCGCATGACAAGAACTCAACTTTATCTTATAAATGCAAGGATCAAATGATAACGATAATGATGCCGATAAATTCGAGAGAAAAAAAAGGAATACAAATAAATATAAAACAAAATCTTCAATACAAATTTGATGTTTGTACACTGTCGCTCATAAAGGTGGAATATTTTAGTTTGACCCCAATTTATGGAATTATTTTAAAAATTATTTAAAAATAATAGATCTAGATGATAGTATACATTCTCAGATTTTATTGAATAATAATTTGCCAATGTGTATTTTGCGGGACTGCTAAAGCATGTGTTTGCTACTATGCTCATTAACTAGGGGACCTACGTCCTCAAGTCATAAATGACAGTAATGAGGATTAATGCCCCACAAAAGGGCACTAATATAGCACATCGACACGGTTTTGATCCGGGGGCCTCAAAGTTACGAGGCCATTATTTTGTCACTGAACCATGACTGTACGCAGCGGGGGCTAGGGTAGGGGGCAGTTTCCATAAATTAAAAAAAACAACAGAAAATGCAATAAATTTTCAATAATTTATTACATTTTACCCCGGTCCCCAACATAAACGGCCATGCATTATGGCTCAAGGCATGGGCACACAGAAGATTTTGTTATGTTGGGAACCGGGGTAAAATGCAATAAATTACTGAAAATCTATTGCATTTTCTGTTTTTTTTTAATTTATGGAAACTGCCCCCTACCCTAGCCCCCGCTGCGTACAGTTATGGTTCAGTGACAAAGCAATGGCCTCGTAACTTTTGAGGCCCCCGGATCAAAACCGTGTCGATGTGCTATATTAGTGCCCTTTTGTGGGACATTAATCCTCATTACTGTCATTTAAGACTTAAGGGCATAGGTCCCCTAGTTGAAAATCATAGTAGCATACACATGCTTTAGCAGTCACGCAAAACACCCATTGGCAAATTATTATTCAATAAAATCTGAGAATGTATGCTATTGTCTAGATCTATTATTTTTTTAATTATTTTTAAAGTTATTCCATAAATTGGGATTAAAAAACAAAATTTCACCTTAATGAGCGACAGTGTATCTACAGTACTTTACACGCCTTTCTCTTGTACTCGTTATTCTAGGCTGGTTAAATCAGTGCATTATTTGCCTGAATATTCCTCGCGACCGGAAAATACCAACGGTCTTTTATAAGACGATCTGACAGATGGTGTTTAGATAGAGAGTACATGGTAAATCAAGCCATTTGTATTCTCCAGTCAGTGCTACACACTTTTCATATCCGTAGCCGCTTGGCCGACCTTTTGCCCAATCTAACAGAGGATAAATAATGTATTATAGTATTATGCGTTCTACTCACATACAGGACAATGATGGTGATGATAATGCCGCTAATAATGATAATACACGTAATAGTATACATGAATTTATAAGGCGCAGTTATTCGAAACAATCGATCAAGGTACGACATTGTGGATATGCAATGCAATGTTATGTATTTTTTATGAAAATAGTTATACACTTAATTCATAGGTAAAGACAGTAAACTTTACTTAATATAAACAATATATATTAATATAAAAGATATGCAATGCAATGTTATGTATTTTTTATGAAAATAGTTATACACTTAATTCATAGGTAAAGACAGTAAACTTTACTTAATATAAACAGAGTTGTGCTTTTCAGTTGTGGATCAAAGCAATTCAAAGTTGTGCTTTGAATGGGTGTCGCTCATAGTTTTTGGTTTGTAGAGCAGATGTGTAAGATCTTTAGAATATCCAAAAGTACCATGACTTTACGAAGGCACCCCTCCGTTTCATTTATTGATCTCCAATAAAAACAAATTGGTTTAAATTCAAGTTAAAAATAGCACTTAACAATATATTAAGTTCAGTGGTGTGAATCGTAAGACCAACGTGTACGTTGCATCAGCAAATAAATGTTACGAGGTAGCTAATGAATTGATTGTTTCACAGTATTAACAGCCAATGCAATTTCAAAGGTCGGAAATACATTTGATAGGCGTAATTACGTTTAGCAATACTGTGCTGAATTATCGAGATGAAACTTACCGGTTAAATTAATCTGCACAGCTCCCTTGCCATCCACGTCGCACATGAAGATCCCATTGGTTTCCATGTCATTACAGTTGATCCATGCAGACTTTAGAAATTTATCACCTGTCTCGAGTATTAAGGCGAGCTGGGACGCTTCTTCAGTATCTGCAAATAGGAGGGATGGTTGTCTGTCTCCTGCATTCGTGGTTATCGGTCCAAGGGTCAGGCAGAAGCTGTGAGCGTCATGCCAATTAGTTGGCCACCTTTGATTAACGTGGTAGCATTTCGAGGACGTGCATTCCCATTGTGTCTCTGGAGAACCAATGAACATTGGAAGCATTTTAGTAACCGAGATCAAATGGTATTTTGATGAAATTGATTTCAAGAAAGAGATGTCTTTTAGAATAGTCAATTAAAGTCTGATCTTTTATCTTTTATTGTGGTCACCTCTGTGTATAGACTATTTGTCTAAATGGTCACCCAAATTATTTTCCTTTAAGAAGATAAATGTGCACCACAATCTGTTTAGGAAGGCCACCTGTCTACAGGGGCCATATTTGTGTTTGTCTTGCGATACCTTAGCAGTGGTATGACAGTAATTACATATCATTTATATATCAGCTCCGATAAAATGTAAATGTGAAGTAACGTTACCAGATTAATCGTTATACTTAGATATGAAATCACATTCGACGGAAAGTAAGAAGGCATTTAGATGTTCTAATTCGTATCCAGACAATTACCCCCTGGACATCCACCCCCGGATAACCACACCCAGTCGACTACCCTCTAGGACAACTACCCCTAGGACAACTACCACCTAGGGCAACCACCCTCTAGGACTACTACCCCCAGGACAACTACCCCCAGACAACGCTTTAGGTTGATTTCTCGAAAATAGTTGTTATCGGACATGTTAAAATATTCTTTTTACGAAGGCGTCACCTCGACTCATCATTGAACTGAGTGAAACAGAGACAGATGGCTATTAAAGTATTATCAACTACGTTTTTACTACAATTCTATGAGCATCAAGGAGTATGGACTTGTGGGCTATGCACAGTTATCTTTGAGGTAATATCAAACAAAAATTACACATGACATACCTACAGATACGAGGGTGATGTTGAAAGAACAGTTTGTGTTTACAAGGCCACTGTTGTCGGTCACAGTATAGATGACGCTAATGGGGCTATTCACGGAGACATTAACTCCAGGTTCATAGTTGGCGACGATGAATGCAATTCCAGACGCATCACTGGCTGTTGGTGGTGTCCAAGCGATTGGTGTGGTGGTTTTGATAACTGAGAATGTCTGGTTAAAAGGGCAGGATTGTACCTCTGGAGGGGTGGTATCGACTGTGATATCAAGATATATTAATAAGAATGTAGTGTTGTGTCTTATGGTATGTTATCCAGTCAAACCATCATGGGCTCAGACAAACTGACTCAAAAGTGAATGAGCATTTCATTTGAACCTCTAATCGAACGGTTGAGTTGATGAATCATCAAATTCTTTGTTATTTTGCTTGTTTCGACCCGAACACCTCTCCATCTTTTTCAAATAAAAGTGTTAAAAGAACGTGCTCATTAAGACCAAGTATCTTGCTTTACACAATATCATGAATAAAGTAGGTGAAAATGTCAAAAACGCAAAACATGCTCTCCTTTATACCAGTATTGACGTTGACGTTGAAGGTACAACGAGATGCTTGGTTTCCGCTCTCATCAGCGAAGATGTACTCAACGAGAGTTGACCCGACTGTGAAATCATCACCCGATTTATAGTTCTGAGAGACTAGGACGACAGGTACTTCTGTATTGACAGCTGATGGTGAGGTGAACTCTACCGACTTATTCGGAATACCAAGCTCAACTGTTACTGTGATATCCTTCACACAGGTAACAACAATATCCTGGGTCGTTGCAGGCCGATTTGTGTCAACTAGTTTAAAGATTGATAGATAACATTGGTGAAATAAACAGGAAAGTGGGGGAAAGATTCTTGATATAAATTTCAAACATTTCAACTTTCCCCCTCATCCCTTAAGACCGACGACCGCCCGTGGCCAGTTCTGTTACGAGACTTTAAAGTGACTCGGTAACATTGTTGAAAAAAAGTGTAATTTTTGTATGAAATGTTATTTATAATATTCCTTCTACTAACCCTGTAAAATGCAAAAGAATCCTGAAAAAATTCTGAAACCACAAAGATATTTATGGATTTTTTGAAGGTGTCCCAGTGCCACCTCTAACACTAAATTTTCCCAACCATTTTTGAATTTTTTCAACCATTTTCCCATGAAAATAAGACATAGGACAGGTTTTTTAAAATCTGTCAACGCTTAAATGTTTGCAATGATATATAGAACCAATTCATTGGTTTGTGATGATTTACATTCACCTAATATATAAGTGAATTGTTATAATAAAGTTGGGAGAATTAAGGAATCGATCAGATCATTTTTTCCCAATTGTTATCATCAATAATGGTCTGTTTTAAATCCAACCTTCAGATTAACTTTAATTGTACATCTAGCATCGACGAAGTCACTACCTTAGCACCAGTTTTTCTCATCGGAACAATGTTAATACCAAATCCCTTTAAGGCCGGTAACGGTCGGTATTTTCTTAGTTTCGAGTCTAGCATTACAAGATCGGTCTATTTATAATTTTTAAGTTCCAAATCTAATCCGAAGTTCATTTCGTTCAAAAATCCAAACTTAGTTTTGTCGTAAAGTGCGCGATTCCCAAAAGAAAGGATGACGAGAAGGAACCTACTCGTCTCTAATGGTAACCCTTTCTTCTTACGTTCATGACATCGTTTTCCTTGAAATCCGATAGGGCAGTGACATCTATATCGGGTCATAGTCTCCTCACACCAGCCGTTTTCACATGGATTCATGTCGCAATCTGCAAACATATTTAATGAACATGTAATTTAATAAACACAAACCAGCATCTCTAATATTAGAATTACTCCGGGTTTCTTGAATAATAACAAATATTTATAAAACTTACTAATGTATTCCTAGATACAATCATTATTTTTCTTAAAGACCATATCCGAGCTGAAAAATGAAATGGATGAATTATATATCAACGGAAAGCTTATGAGCCATAGATTACAATAATATTACTAATATTAAATGCCATTTTAGTGTCTGTCAGAGGAGTAACAGCCCTCTGAAAACTCAAAATCTAAAGCTTTGAAAATCGGAATTGTCGACCTAAAAACTTGCTACCGACTTGATGACATCATCTAATGTGGAGTGCGCATATTCACAATGACTTTGCAGTAATTAAGCACGGCTCATCGCCTCAACTTTATAGGCGAACCGGTTGAGTCCTCATGTAATGTCGTCACTGTAACTTCGGCAAGTTTGACCCCTGTTGACCCGTAATTTGGAGTGGCGCGGAAAATGAAGTTTTAATTTGCTTTTGTGCAATAATAAAAGGGTAAATACTAGTTATTCCTTTATATTTATATTCTACAAATACAGTTTTCCATTTATATCAAGTTGTATTTTCATCGGATAGGGTCTTTAAAAATCCAAACAAAAGTAGAAAAGCTCTCCAAAGGATTTTAGAGAAAACCAGAGAGGAAAACAATCACCCGGGAATCTGCAGACTCGATGTCCAGGCGGAACACCAAGTTTACTCTCCCTTCTGGGGCAACGGCCTTCTTCGAATGAATTCGTGATAAGCTTTGGGATGGTTTGTACCATACTGCCATTGGGATGTCCTTTCTTCTGACACTCAAACAACATTGGTAAGGTGTAATTGAGGCCGAATCTGTCCGTACAACAAGCCTTTGTCTCATTCTTGCTTGCATCCGATGACACGAGTAGGGCTGCTACAGTAGGGAAGATATACAAGGAGAGTAGTTACCATGGTTGCATAGGTTTCTTGTCCCTCTTTAAGATTATCCTAGATATTACCCTGCGATGAATTATAATTCGTATAGATTCGGTAAAATTTCTCCGTTAGGTCATAATCTTTCGTGTATTCTCTTCCAATTATTTTTCTCATGATATTTTGTTTACTACATGTATTTCATTTTATTTACTAACATGACGAAGATCTGATGTTCGAGACCAGCTTCCACGTGGCACGAAGCATCGAATTGTACACCTTATATTGAGAGATTCATCTTTTAGGAAGATATATATTCCGGGTCAGACATGAAACTGATTATTAAGAATAGAATAATTTGCTCTTATATTATTTTCCATTTGTTGGGCTTATTTATGTTTATAAGAAATATGTTATTGTATTATTTGACTTTGCATGTTTTTATGAAAGTAGTGAATACAATTCTATTCAATTCAATTCAATAATCAACCACATAATTATCATAATAAAAAAGGCATTATCTTGATCTTCTAATACAGAGCAACTAAAGAACCATTTTAAAGAGATAGGTGGATAAATAAAAAGATGGAGGAAGATATGAGATAGTAATGAAAGATTGAGGCAAAGGGAAGGGGAGGGAAAATGGATATTTTTTAAGAGGATCTTTATAACGGTGCCCCATCCCAATTTTTAGTAACACAATGACATTAGACATGATAATTAAGTGGAAGAGGAGTGGTACAGAAATTTAGGGGAGGAAATGAGGGAGGGGGATGGGAGAGGAGAAATTAGCAAGAAAGAATAACAAATATATTAAAAGCCGGTTAACGTGTTTTGTCTTTTGAAGAAAATGATAGGGTCCCGAAGGCAAAGTATAAAAATAATCACAGGAAAATTTAGTTCAAGCTATATGTATTTAATTTTGATGCCATTCCGCCATTTAAATGGGTGATCATGACTGTAAGCAAGGATGTTTTATTTTCTCAAGAGGAATCACTAAATTTCCTATTTAATGCATAATAAAGCAATATTTACCAAAGGACAGGCAGATTACGATGTCCAAACATTTCAAAACATACTTCGGTTCCATACTCTGTGCTAAAAGGGGGAAGATAGTGATGATAACAATTAACGTCATTTTATCATACAAGTTCAGATTTCTGTTAAACTTCATTAATGTATATACTTAATCAGTGTTTGCAAACATGTAACTATTCAAATGGTTTACATCTTTGAAATCTTAGGTTAAAAAAAAAGTGCCGACCGTAAGGGTTATCATGAATCTAACCAGTTTTTGACAATTTTATACCCGGATAACGTGTTGTCCAAGGAAATACCCTATTTCTGTTTGAACAAGAATGAGAGCACCATTTATCAAAGCTTTACCAAATAGTCATAGGCATAGTGATTGAGTTAATCATCTTCATAGGGTGAATGTTTTCGTCAATCATTACTCACCGGTTTGGTAGAAAAGACAACAAAAACCTCGTAATAAGTTATCGATCTTGATGTGATCAACGGATGTGGTACTATCCAGTAAAGGACAAAGTTAAAGAGACAATTTAGCTTTGCATATCGAATACTATGCCGGAAAGAACGAAGCATTGGTTAAGAAGATTATAAGAACTGTTGAGCTTCAACATCCATGATATCCAAACCAATAGATAATAATATCACTGCAGCGGGTGCATAAATCTTGTTGTGTTTGGCGGCAAATGATATTGATACTTAGGTGAATAGAGATGATCTGCTAAAGGAATAGTTGCAAGGAAATCGTCTGATTGGTGCGTTAAAACAACTAATAGTCTGTCGTTATAACAACGTCAATACCATACCAACGATACGTTAATATAGTTACATGTTACGCCCCTGGGGAAAACGACATGGATGCATGGAGTGTTATAATATGTTATAATACGCCATCTATGAACAAAAATGACAGTATTTCTTTCTGTCCCTTTTTTTATACTCCAACTAGAAACATCATTAAGGGAAAATAAAATGACTTTTCGTCAGTCATTGTAAGTATAGCAAAAGAACAGAAACAACAATGAACGACAGGGCGTTCAATGTGTTTTTCTTCAAATAACTTTTTGGGAAACCGTTGGGTGTGACAATGAATGTCCATTATTTCTTATCGTATTTTAATCCGAATAGTATGCAATGGAACTTCACAAAATCCTAGATTAATTTTTGTTTGTTTTCCATCATTCTAATTACACCATAGAACAGAGTGCGCTTTAAACATATTAAAATAGATTGTTGGGGGCAATGCATAAATGTAGGGCTCCTTATTCTTTCATGACGGAAAGATGCAAGCGAAAGGATAAATACTCTTCTGGGTGGGGGGGGGGGGGCGGGAAATAGTTTGAAAATGCTGGAAGTTGTTTTTAAAATGTGATCAGGGGTAGATTTGAAGGACAATTTAACAACAAATTTTGTCATATGACTTCATAGTTTCCTCTTTTGCCTCCTGGATTCTCCGTTGTCTAGACGTTGATATTTGTTCCTCGTGTTGCCACGTTTGGCATGAGCTTGGAACTCTTCAAACTCCCCCAATATACAGTGATACAATATACAAAAGGTTAAAACGTCACAAAAAAAAAAATACACTTAAAGGAAACCTTAACCCAAAGAATAAGTGTAGGTTTTCTGAAAAATGAGATGTATTCCTGCCCTTTGATGTACAACATTCCTTACGAAAATGTACAAGAGATATATAAATGAAGATGTGCCTGGCATGATGTGATGCCTTTTAGCATGACATGGGCGCAGCCATTTTCTTGAAAATGTGACGTACCTGTTGAAGTTGTACATGTATCATGCAACAAGCTTTAGTTGGAAAGAATGTTTAAATCAATAACGAAACCATTACTTTTCAATGAAAAAAAAAATAACTGAGATGATATAAATTATATTAGGTGAAAAATAAATAACAGGGGCACAATTGTAACAAAATTCATTTATAAATACTACACTATAGCAGTTGACAAATCTATTTCATTTATGAGAAACCTTCACCCCAGAAGAGCACTAACTTATTTATGCAATTTGCGTTCTGGCAATTATAGTACAAAGGATAATAGCAGGTGAATGGAATGCTTCATAACCACACACGTCTGGAAAAGAAGCACCATAAATTTGAATACATTTACTTGATAACGACTTCGCATAGTACGTCACATTATCAAGAAAATGGCGATGCCCATGTCGTGCTGAGAAACTGTACTTTATTTTTGCTTTGTACCTCTCTCATACACTTTGGGAATCTTGTAGATTTGTGGGCAATAATATAATAAATCTCTCAGAATAAGTAAAGTTATTACTTGGGGTTCGGTATCCTTTAACATGTGGCTTTTACATGCAATACAAAAAAAAACGTTTCTGACAAGTTTGTCCAAAAGCATTTTAAGTCTCTGTCACAAATACCCTTACGGGCTGCTACGAACGCCGTACGAACGATTTTCAAACCATTTCGTAAGATCTTCTTAAGAAGGCCGTACGAAACCAGCGTTCGTAGACCGTTCGTAGACCGTTCGTAAGATCGCAGATTGGTCGATGGTCTTGTCCAAGATTTTTTTAACATCGTACGAAACCCTCTCTTCGTAAGGCGGCCATACGAACGCCGTAATTACACCGTTAGAACCACGCAAGATTTTCGTACATTTCGTAGGGTCGGGGGACAATTCTAGAAGCTTCAAATTATTACGATGACCGTAAGAACGCCTCAAGTTATTCATAGAGGGCTCTTACGGCGTTCGTAAGAACGCCCAACGAGCGGAGATAATTATGGCCTTCGTACGAAAGACTCCTGGCGTTCGTAAGGCGTTCGTAAGGAGCTCGTAAGGTGTACGTACACAATTTATGCAAATTTTGGGTTTTAGCGGTTATAAAGCCTAGCGCGCGAAGTTCAAATCTTCACTCTGTTCATAGTCAAAGGCGACGGAAGCGGGGGGGGGGGGGGGCACTCGCTCCAACCAAGAAACGCCTTTTTGCCCCCCCCCCCAAAAAGCCCCACCCCCCTCCCCCTCCCCCAAAAAAGAAAAGCAGTAAAGGAGTAAAAATGGTTTGTATTTTTAACCCAAAAGAACATAACAATAATAAAACCTGAAATAAATCACATATAAAATTCAATTCAAAGAAAAGGAAAGTTAAGAGGAATATAAATGCTTAAACATTCCGCATGCCACCTATATTTGCCAATGGATGTTTTTATAAAAGCGATACAAGCATATCTTCGAGATATTATGAGAGGATGGGAAAGCATTTGTGTTTTCTGTTATAGGGGTGAGAAGACATGAGCCCCTGAACGCTGGCGTACTGATAGGTAGATGGGTGATATTTCTTATTCGATACCAGTGATTTACAAATGTTACTGAAATGACATGATTTTCCGGTATTTTTTTCTCAGTATTTTTGTAAGTCATACCTTTTTATGTGTTTGTTGGAAAATTAGAAATTCCCAAATTTACAGGCGGGCGAAAAATATGCTTATTTAAAGTCTTTATGTCAGGGCCTGCAGAACAACAGGGCTCGGGGGCTCGAGCCCCCTCACTTTTTGATAAAGTATGTTACAGAGAAAAAGAAAGAAAGAGAGAAAAAATAAGTAATTAAATGCCTAATAAAAACCTCAGAACTTACAGCGGCTCTGCCACCTAGACTCCCCTCCAATTAGTGACATGCCAGTGTCACAAATAAGCTTATCTAAAGCTTATCTAAATGTGCCTTTCTGACAGTAATGTAATGCCTAAAAACCCTGATCTTCAGGGGGCTCAGCCCCTTGACTCCTTGCCGAGGCTCAGGCCCTGGACCCCACGCCAATATACGTGTAAGAGTGGTGGTGATGCAGATTTTTCTTCTGCCCCCCCGTCTTCCAAACGTTTTTGCTCATTACGCCATTGCCCCTGGAAGGTGAGCCCTGGAATGTTTGCCCCCCCCCCCCACCCCCAATTCCAAACTGCTTCCTGCGCGCCTGTTCATAGTGTTCGTCGAGGGTGCATCTCCTGTCGAAGAAATATGGGACCAAAGGGGAAATCTGTTAGAGGGAAGAGAGGGAAGGGAAACACACTTAAGGAAAGAGATGAGGAGGAAGGAGAAAGAGGAGGAGAGCAGCAACAACAATATCAAGAAATGATGGACATTGGAAGCGACCGGGATGAGGCGGTGGAAGATGACGACTAGGAGGAGGGAAAACCATCAAGACGGCAGTTTGATAGCGTGGAAGATGAGGTAACAGGGAAACTAAGAAAGGAGAGGTATGACTTTGATGCCACCACAGAGCAAAAACTTGTTGACTTTTTCGGTGAACATGACTGCTTTTATAATGAAGGAAGTAACAGATATGCTAACAGTAAGTTCAAGAAACACATGATGGAGTTGCAGTTGCAGGTGTAGTCTTCTTGGCAATACTGCCATCGTGAAACATCAAACTTTCAACAGTCATAGAATTTCGACAGTATACGGCAGCGCTTTTTTGCAACCCGGTCAAATATTAAAACAAATCGAGAGAGAGAGAGAGAGAGAGAGAGAGAAAGAGAGAGAAAGAGAGAGAGAGAGAGAGTGCCCATACACCATTAGATAGATAGATAGTGACTGCAGTTTATTGAGTAAATTCGACCGTCGGACCGTGTTGTTTTCACTTTTTCTCGTTTGTCAGTTTTATAACGAGTATAAATAAGTAAGTGAATCGTGATACTCTTGGTGATTCGGATTTTTTAAAAACTTGAATCTTTAGCGAATTTCTGTTTATTGTACTACTACCAAAGTGCCAATTTATGTGAGAAATAGGATGAGAGTGATGTTTCCACCGTCGCTATGGCGATTCAGAGAGTGGGAAAATCCACCGGAGAGCCACGCTAAATCGGCTATTCTTTGCTTTTGGATGGTTTGTGGCCGTATGCGCGTGTGTGTGCGTGTGTATGCGTGCGTGTGCGTGTGTGCGTGTGTGTGTGTGTGTTTGTGTGGAGTATAAGATTGTGCAAATGTTCACAGAGTGGCAACTTTTGTTGTGGTGTGTGATAAGATGTGTTTTGTATGCTTGTGTGTATGAATGTGGTGTGTTTTGTGGTGTATGTGTGTGTGTGTGTTTGTGTTTGTATGAGGGAGGGGGATCTGGGAGTACCAGTAAAATAACCTCCAGTTTTTATTTTGTTATTTTTTTTTAATTATAAGTGAATAATATGTACAATCGACTTATAACTTATGTTTAAGTACTTTAAGTTTACTTTCCATTTTTGCTCAGTTATATATACTGCATATGAATTGTTGTTTAATGATGTTTTTGTTTATGTATACGCAATCAATATTGAAAACGTTTTTATTTCATTCAGTTGTATGTTTGTGTTACACTATTGGAGGAATAAAACAGAATTTAAAAAAAAAGCGCATGTGTGTGTGTGTGTGTGTGTGGGTGTGGGTGTGCGTGCGTGGGGTTAGGGGGGACTTCAACTTAGGGGGAATCGCCCTATGGAGTAATGTTTCGGGGGTGATTGACCATCGGGGAAGTTGTTCTAAGGGGGTAATAATCCTGAGGTGATTGTCCAACGGGTTATTGTCCTAGGGGGTTATTGTACTAAGAGGATAATTGTCCTAATGGGGGTAATTGTCCTAGGGGTTAATTGTCCATTCTCATTTCTTTTCGCTCTGTATTTATTTCCACGAGAGGTGCCGCAGCTGTCATATAGGACATTTCTTAACAATTATTATACATATATATATATTATGTGCGTGTGTCCGTGTGTGTTTTTTGCGTATGTGTGCTATATATTTCTTGGAGGTTTTTTAGGGTTACACTTAAAGATGAAGTTGAGTTCTGGTCATGCGATTGCATTGTGAAAGAAACGGTCTGGAATCAACCAGAAAGGTTGATCATCTAGCATATACGAATTTGTGTGTATTGCAGGGTTCTAGAATCATAAAATGATAAGAATTTTGGCCAAGTCTTGGTAAAGTTACAAACATTGTACACAGAAAGATGTATATGGGACTACACGAACACATGGGGTAAAAATCCTACCCGGGTTTTTACGATGTTACATGACATATTTAGAATATGAAGGCATTTAAAGAGCCATGCTTTTCAGGGAACATGTCTTATCTGATGTTCTTCCACACTTGCATAGTAAGAATGATAACGCTAACAAATTATTTTTCACCTGTTCCCGGAACCCAACCTTCTCTTTAACGTATGCTCACTTGCAGAATTTGTGTGGATATGTGTGCGTGGACAGGCGCGAGTGCGTGCGTGTGTGGGTGCTGTTTTATAGCCCCTCTAAAGTTTTGGGAGCCCTATATTCACCAATAATTTGATGGCCAAATTTCGCTTAAATTGACCCATAATGTGATGTCATTCAAGACACACTTTTGCTAAGGTCCCCCCCCCCATAAAAAAAGAAAAGAAAAAAAAATGTGTTTGAAGACAAATATTGTTAAAAGAATACATAATTGCCGTACGCAGAAAACCTAAAGTTTGTATTCTATCATAAATATTCGACTTTATACCCATTTGTTTTGAAAATCCTTGCAGATATGTGTCTCAAATGACATCCTCTTTCACATTATGGTTCAATTTAAGAGCAATTTTGCCATCCAATGTTTTTGGGCTCCCAACACTTTAGAGGGGCTTTAATGTATTCCTTAATTCTAGTTCTATACGATTTATTAGCATGTCATTAATAGCCTACCTATATATTAAAGCCATTTCGTAGATAAAATATGAAGGTAATTTCTATAAAATTCTAAAGTGCTCGCGGAAATGATGAAATCTTTGTTCATTCATGTATTACGGTACATGTTATATACACAGACGAGAGGATTCTTTTCGAGAGGACATGTACTCATAAAGCGAAGGGAGGGTGGGGGGGGGGGGGGGGGGGGGCTTCCAATTGGGGGGTAATTTTCCGGGGGTATTTTTCCAGGGGTAATTGGCCATTGGGGAAGTTGATCTATTGGGAGTAACATTCCTAGGGTGATTGTACAGGGGGTTGTTGTCTTGGGGGGTAATTGCCCTGGGTTAATTGTCCTTTCTCAGTTCCTTTCGCATTGTATTTATTCCCACTACTGATGCCGCAGCTAGCTTATAGCTTTACATTTATCATAATATATCTATATATTATGTACATGTATCCGTGGATAGGCGTGAGTACGTGCGTGCGTGGGTGATGTTAATTTATTCTTTAATCTATAGTTCTAGTCGGCGCATGGGTAATTTGTAATATACAGGTAATTTGTACGAAATTCTAAAGTGCTCGCGAAAATGATGAAATCTTTATTTCTTCATGTATTACGGTAGATGCTATATACTCAGGCAGGAGGGTTCTTTCCATACTCATGAGGGCACCTACGTGACTCTAGCTGGAATTATTCTTTTTTTAAAGATAAAGAACGTGGAATTTATTTAGGTCAAAAAGATCTGTGGATACTCGGGTTCATTTGTACCGTGAGCTCTAACCACAAACTGGTCTATTAAACCAAATGATTGTCTAATTGAGAATCATATGATTATTTTTTTTCAATTCGGCTATAGCGGATCTTGTTAAAAGAAAGAGAAAAAGTGGTCTACCTGGTACGCAAACATGCCACAGCCACGCAGAAATGGAGGCGGCCAGGCCCCGGCGCAGAGACGTAACAATGCTGCTTGGAGGGCAAGATGGGCTAAATTTAAGGTGAGAAAATGTATTATATCATTAATTTTATCACTCTCTTCATCATCTTAATAATAAATATAATTGATAGCACTTTTACCATTATTATCATCATCATCATTATTATTATCATCATTATTATTGTCATTATTGTTGTCATTGTTATTATCATCTTCATCAGCATCATCATTAAAAAAGAACCACCATATCATTATTTTTATTATTATCATCATCCTTATATTCATCATCATCATTATTGATATCAAATTAATGATAACCCAATTTTAATTTCTACTTCTTCCTTTCTTCACAAAGAAAAATTTCACAAAGAAAAGGAGTCCCAACTTCCACTACCGAGCTGGTCTCACCATCGGTGGTATCCAGCTGGTAGCAGGCATCTTATCTGTCATACTTTCAGGGGTCGCTGTAACATTCTACCATTGGGATGTTATAGGCTACCCATCGGTTGGAGTTTGGGCAGGGATTGTTGTAAGTAAAACATTATCTCAATTCAAATCAATCCAGTTCAGTTCAATAATAGTTTTTCGATGCATTAAAAACTTGTTTGTACGAATTGTTTAAGGTGAAAAGCAGCAGCCGAAACTGAGTCATTTAGGTTTAGATATAATGTTGGCATAATGCATGATATATTTAAAAAAGATACGAACATGACTTGTTAAAACTCATTGAATATTGTTCTACGAGGTCAGTGGAGTATCCAGACATTAGTCAACAGGGGGGGGGGGGGGGGTTGAGGGGCGAGATGGTTGAAATTCACTGGTTGGAGTTTGGGCCGGGATGGTAGTATATAGTTGTGCGCCGGTAATTTATTTATATTGTGTTTTTTGAATGACGAAGCATTTTAAACTCAATGTAACTCTCTTTTTATAAAGTAATTTTGTTTATTATATTGTCAATATGTGATAAAAGAAACCTGTGGAAGGGACAACAAATTGGGGAAAAATTCAATTAAATCTTCTCATTGTTTTCTTCCATCAGTTTTATATCCCTGCTGGTATCCTTGGAATCGCAGCAAAGAAGCAGCACACATTCATCGTAAGTCCCATCTAGCCAATTTAAATAAAAATAAAATCTTTGTTATAAGTTCATTTACATGAAAGCAGAAAAAACAAGAGAACAGAATCGTGGAAGATTGAAATGAATTGGACCTTTAATGAGAAAGTAATGAATGTTTCAATTATGAGATAACTAAGACAATATAATCTCATATTTTTTCTCCTTAGTGCCGTCTTCCTTTGGGCACAACACAAAATGTATCATGAATAGCTTATTTTTATAGTTCCTCTCAAAATAAAAGACCCTCTTTCGGGGAAAAACAAAGGTGATATTTTAGTCATTTTGTGTGTTGAAACAAATGGGGAATGTAGTCCGGCACTGCGTCACAGTGGCATTATTTATTCAACCAATTCGAAATGCTCAAGGGTATAGTGATAACATTTTTCATAACTCATTTTTTGTCTTATGTCACTCAAACTTTCACCAGGCTGCTTCTCTAATTGGTCTGCTTTCTTACAGAGCTATTTTGCTATTAAGGTTGGATTTCCCTTTAAAGCTAAAGACCAGTTATGGTCATGCGATTGCATTGTGAAAGAAACGTTGTGGAATGGATCAGAAAAGGTTGATCATCTAGCATATAAGTATTGGTGTGTACTGCAAGGTTCTGGAATCATCAAAATGATAAGAAACTTGGCCCAGCCTTCGTAAAGTTACAAGCACTGTACACAGAAAGATGTATATGAGACTGCTCACAAGTGCGCGACACGTGCGTTTATCTCTCACAGTCCAATAGATAAACTAATTTACCAAATATATCAATTAGTAGGCGGTTTCCCGGAAAAAAATTATCATCATGTATTAGTCAAAACATATTCTTTCTCATGATTGGTAATAAGAGCTTCCATTTCATTTTTTGAAATTGGGGCGTTTCCAATACTGGTCTTTACCTTTAAAGATAAACTTGGCCCTGTTTCATAAAACGTTTTATCAATAACAAATGCTAATTTTCTATGACAAATTTGCTCTCAGCCAATCAGATGTCATGATTTCAGTAGCTTATAACAGTTATTGTCACTTGTTATTGATAACATGTTTTATGAAACAGGGTCCCTGAACATGTATGGTGATAGAAACTGTTTCAAAGGCAAGCAATGCACCTTTTACAAAAATGTATTCAAATGTATACAACTTTAGTTATAGCAACGAGCTTTTCAGCCCATAAACACCGCACACTATACGACCTGACTACGATCCGATTTAAGAAAAAAATTCAATATAGCATTTGATGTGAACATTCAAACATGTAAAGTATTAGTGATCGAGGACCTGAATAGTCATACTATTAATAAAATCTCAATTTGAGGGAGTTTATGCTTCCTTGGAGGATGAAAAGCTTGATCTGATCAGAATCGTAGTGACGTCAGACCAGTGCGATTGTTTATGATTTGAAGCCGATTCAGTTTGTCTTCTGAATATAATATGGCTTGCCCTACCTAACAAAATGGAATGTAAGCAATTTGCTTTAAGACTATTGAAATAGAATTATACGTAACAGGCAAATAAAATAATTCGTAACGAGGACTCAACATGGCACCACATCTTGACAATAGTGTATGCTTTAATATGTTGATTACCATTGTATTAGTAATTTCTTTGCTTTTACCAGATTATTCACTCTAATTTTCATCATAGATCTACCTTTATATGACATGGAGCATCTTTTCGGCCCTGGTTGGTCCTTTCATGACTATTTTCGAGGGGGTTGTTGCCGGAGTGGGGTCGCTTGTATTCGCCTGCAAGGGCCTTCTCGGACCTCTATTTGGTATCTGGCCGATCAACGCAGTAGTCAACGAGAGTCTCTGCGAGAAATTTGGCATAGAGGTGGGGTTTTCCTCCATTTTCTTCTTCTTCATTTTTTATTTCTTCTTCTTCTTCCTTTTTTTTCTTTCTTCTTCGTTTTCCTCTTTTCTCTTTTTCTCCTTTTTCCTTTCTTCTTGTTCTTGTTTTTCTTCTTGTTCTCATATCTCTTTTAATTCTTTTTCTTTTCTCCTTTTTTCTTCTTCTTTTTCTTTCATCTTTTTTACCGGAGTGTTGGCTCAGTCAGTAGAGCGTCCGCCTCACAACCGGGAGGTCGTGGGTTCGAACCCCGGCCGCGTCATACCAAAAGACGTTTAAAGATGGGAGTTGTTGCTACCTTGTTTGGCGTTCAACAATAAGGGATAGAGCAACGTCGATCTGGCGCTGCTCAGTGGCTGCCGGGCTCACGATCAATTGGGCAAAAAGAATTTCCGTTTCGGATTAATAAAATTTTGAGTGGACTATTTGGCTATTATTATTATTATTATTATTATCTCTTCCTTCTTTTTCTTCTATTTCCACATTCTTTTTCTTCTTCTTCTTCTTCTTCTTCTTCTTTTCCCTTTTTCTTTTTCTTCTTCTTCTATCCTTTGTCTTCGTTTTTTATTTCCTCTTCTACATTATCATCTCCTTCATTTTTTCTTCTTATTTTTATTTTTCCTTTTCCCAGCATTCTTTTTCTTTTTCTATTTCTTCTATTTTCTATTTCTTTTTCTATTTCTTCTCTAGAATTTAATGTGAACGTAAAGATGTATTTTGCCTTATAGTAGATAAGTCTGTGGACTGCTCACCAACCACAATGTACGTGATAAGAAACCCTGCCGTATAGCAGGAATGTCCTTTGGCAAGACACAATCTATATTTGCCACACTCGACCCAGGTGTATAGAAAGTGGGTACCTGGTAGGATTTATACATTGAATAACCTGAACGCTTTACGGTTGCCGGAGATAATTATAATTATCTTAAAGCTAAAGACCAGTTATGGTCATGCAATTGCATAGTGAAAGAAACGTTGTGAAATCGATCAGAAAAGGTTGATCATCTAGCATAGATGTACTGCAAGGTTCTGGAATCATCAAAATTACAAGAAATTTGGCCAAGTCTTCATGAAGTTAGAAGCACTGTACACAGAAATATGTATATGCATTTGTATCTCTCAACAGTATATAGATATACTAATTTACCAAATATGTCAATAAGTAGGCGGTTTCCCGTCAATTTTTTTATCGTCATGTAATATTCAAAACATATTCTTCCACATGATTGGTAATAAGAGCTTCCATTTCATTTTTTGAAATTGGGGCGTTTCCAATACTGGTCTTTACCTTTAACTCCGTTCAAAGCGCATGGAGACGTTATAACGCGATATGATATAATAATAACACTGTTGCCCATGAAATTAGAATAATTTTTCTTTACCCCTTTTCATAAAATGATTGTGACAACATTATACCTTCTTGATAAACAACGTTTATCATCACATCTAAAGATTCATACAGAGTGATTCATGTAAAGTTCTTAGAAGATATGAACTTTTCCTACGATTTTTAAATCATATTGTCACAATCATTAATTTGTCATCAAAAGAGGTAAACAACAAAATTATCATCTTTATGGGCAACATTGTACAAGAACGGCATTATCATCATCATTATTATACCATACATAAATCCATCATACAAAAAATGATTTGAAATCTTATTTTGCCGACTGTGTTACCATGGTTACGAAATGGATTGTCAGCGCAGGCAAACATAATGATGGAAGATGACTGAATGATAAAATTTCTTTTCTTTCATCTCCTTCCACTACGACAATGAAATCAGGAAGCCGTCTACATTCACGGAATGCTAGCCTTCATCGGTTTAATCGAGTTCGTCGTATCCATTGTCGGGTCTGCCTTCTGCTGCGATGGACTTTGCTGTGGAAGATCAAAGCGAGTCGCCCCCGTCGATGTCAATGTGGTAAGATGATCCCGAAAAAAACTGGGAAAAAAACCGCGGGCGCATCCAAAGCCCCCCCCCAAATAGCCGCCCCCATTATCAAAAATAAAGCAAACAAACACACAACAAGACAGTATACGTATGGGTGAACGACCACTCGATCCTCATTCATAGGGGGGATGGGCAGGGGGGGGGGGGGCACTGAATTCTCATCAGATTATCACCAAAATTACTGGGACTTTTCTTTTTTAGGGGGAGGGGTACACCCCCTCCAAGGGGGCCATGAGTTGACCGTCAGGGATCGGAAATTATATTCCTTGTGATAACTCACTCTCATTATAATTTACCCCCGCCCCTCTTTCGAACCATTTTTGATACGCCTGTGGTGACCTGTGGCTAGATTAATTTTATGTAATCATGATAATGGTTATGGCCAGTTTGGGGGCAATAATATAACGCTAGAAATCCAATTTAATTAGAGATGATTAAATTCGCTTTGCATACTAAAGTAGTTACCGTGGTGATGATTTCCATCTTTATGATAAGCAATTAGGCTATTATTCCATTATCACTAAATTGGCGTTTACAGCCATAGGCATGGAATGGAGATTATCCCCATCTCATCGATAGGCAACTAAATGGTTTACGTTTTTTTCCCCTCTTTCATATTTTCTCCACCATGCAGTAAGTGTCGAAACGCAACCAATGACTTCATATTCTTGCAGCAACCAAGATGGCGCAGTTTGTCTTTCGACTTCACGCAGCAGGTTTTCAATTTCAAATCAATAGCGCCTTTAGAGCTGTTTGGGACGGATGGGGCTTATTTATTGAAGCCCCTCCCCCCCAAAAAAAAAACAACCGCGAGGCACATGTAGAAGATTTTTTTAATGGATTTATCTTTTCCTTTAAAATTCGACTTCATTTATGATAATATTATTATGTGTTTTGTGTCCTAAAATGCTTTAAATTCTTGTCGACAATAGATATTGTATAATTACAAATAAGTTTAATATGCTATGTAATATTTCAAATGTCATTTGATATTAATTTCAATGTGAATTCTTGTCGACAATAGATATTGTATAATTACAAATAAGTTTAATTTCCTATATTATATTTCAAATGTCATTTGATATTAATTTCATGTACTCTTTTTGATCCTTTGATTGAGTAATGGAAATGTTATTATTTGAATTCAATTTAATTGAATTGAATGAATGCAAGAGACTATAACAGACTGTAGATTTGTTACAAACAAGATACATATACTTTGAATGCAATGTGATGTAATTATATGTCGCATAATAATGAAATCAGTATGATCAGTGTGAATTGTATGACATCTTTGTCTTTTACTTACTTTATTAGCTGAGTAATTAAACTTGTTTTTGGATTTCTTGCCAATTCAGTCAGTATGTTGCATATAAATAATAGTCATTTGGCAAGCAGTTGTTAATATGTGTAAATATGTTTACATTTTCCCACAATGCTCTAATTTTTAGGTTTTCTATATTACAAGTACATGACCTTTGTTTTTCATTCAAGGTTTCTTGCCATTTGAGTCAGTATTTTGCTTGTAAAGGACTTGTTTCCCTTCATTCTGTTGTTCTGTTTACATGCTTTATACTCTCAAAATGGTTAGATGTATTCGAAAATACTATTAATGAAATGGTGTAACAGCCATCGGCATTCACTTTGTGTTATAAAGGTGTAAAACTACTAAAAGAAATGCGAAATACTTCGGTAATACAAGAGACATCAGAGTCTCTTGAAAGATCTGTTAGAAGGTAAAAAAAAAAAAAAGGTTCTAGACCTTGAGAGAAGCCGATAACCAAATGTTAGAGGAGAATAAAGGCCTGGAGTGGAAAGAGGAAAACGGCGCAATTAACCTCAGATTTTTTAATTTGAAAGGAAATATATAAATTTAACTCATTTTGAAGGTGGCATTGATAAGTGCCCTTTGTTATACATTTTGTACCCATACATTTGTATGCATCATAAGCAAAATATTCTGTAATACCATGTCTATCTACATAGTATATGATTTTATTTAGTTGTATATATTTGTATTTTTTCCCATTGAAATTTTCAAAGAAAACTAATTCAGTTGTGAGTTTTGCCCTTCCATGTGATCACTCCGATCTCTCCGATTTCGTTATATTCGTTATATTATAAATGTATACATTGTACTAATTGTATTCTATGCAACTCTCAGTCTTCGGCAAACGTGTACGAGACATTTTATAAAAACTTTCAATTTGTTTTCTTATAATAATTATTAAGCTGTTAACCTTCAGAATAAAGCTCTGAGTCTATCTTAAATATTCCATTCATGAAAATTGTAAATCATAATTTGTTCGTGTCTCCCCACTTATTAATGTTCTTCATTGACTTCGTGCTAATTATTGTATCAGGGAAGTCCACCCTGATATTAACTTGGTTTTAATAGAAACGGGGGAAAAAAGAGAAACAATTAAGTGAAAGTTTGAGAAAAATCGGTCAAAAGATAAGAAAGTTATGAATCTTTCAAAATCTTGAAAACTCATGGAATCTTTGAGACAAATTGGCAATGTGGTCAGAGAAGTTATGATGTCATCCCCTTACAATAATATTCACCACTGATCTGAATGACAGAATGACTCGAAATCTCCATTTCTCTGAATATTTTCTTATATGGGGCTGCATGAAACATATAACTCCGTGACATATAATTGAAATAGGCATGAAGAAAGAATATATTTTAATCAAAATGGAATTAAATGACATTTTTTGCATTCAACAAGGGATAAAATGTGAGGGCAGGGCGGGACTTCATAATTATTTAGAGAGCGCGTTGCTAATTTGACTCACAGATACAGATTTGAAGTATTTTATGAAAAGTTATGGATTTAAAAAAGCCATAACTTTCTTATTGATTGTCCGATCTTTCTCAAACCTTCACTGATCTGTTCTCCTTGTATTAAAACAAAGTTATTATCAGGGTGGACTTCCCCTTTAACTCTCACTTATACAAATCGTAATAAAACTCTCAAGTCCCAGCATACCTAGGTGATCTACTGAATTAACACACATCGAACCAGTAAATAACTCTCAAATCATTCAAGCATTATCTAGAAACAATAATCTTTTTAATATCGTGGTATCATGAACACACTTGTCTATTTTTTCTATTGAAAAAAGGAGAAGAAAAACCCATATGATGTTAGATCACCTGGTTAAATTACCTGGATTAGAGTGCAGTATGGATGACGCGGTTGAATCGCTTACAACAAATCAGCTTACTTACTTTCTTTGTTCTTCAAAGTTTACCTTTCCCCGTCTACCCATTCAACTTACGCGTTTAACTGCCCCAATAGACCCCCCCCCAACACACACACACACACACACACACACACACACACACACACACACACCGTCTCTCTTGATCAATAACCCTACCGGTTGGCCTATGTCAATAGAAGTGACGTCTAGTCGCCAAGGGGGACTTTTTAGATTCGCACGAAGACAATGGGGATTGCTATACGATCGACGTCCTTTTAATGCATTGCCTTGAATGGACGTCACACGTATCAGTCCACGCAAATCTAAAAGTCCCTATTGCCTCTGACGTATTTCGTGTAGAACAGGACCATGGAGGCAGATAATACAGCAGCCAACCATTGCCGGGTGAAAAGGCTTCTGTGCAATCACTAACAACGACCAAAATCGACGGATGAGAGCGCCTTTTTAAGATCTATCTGCACGTTTTGCGTAATGAATTATACATGTAGTAGCCACCTACTATACAATACTTTCATGTAATGTTGCACATTCGGTATCAATATGGCTCAAATGGATGATGAAATTTGTAGATTTTATGAAGACAATATGAGCAATTTATGTGACGGTTTTGATATCCCTAATGTTAATTGTAATTATCATACAGAAGATCAATTTTTTGAAACAGCATCTAAATATAATCATGCGAACAGTGGCTTAACTCTTCTTCATATAAATATGCGTAGTGTTTGTAAGAATTTTGACAAAATGTTAAGATTCATTGATAATATCAATCTAGGACATGTAATACTTGGTGTCACTGAGACATGGTTTACGAGTGAAGCCGATAGGAGCCTTTTTTCTATTTCTGGTTTTAATCTTGTTAACAACAATAGACAAAGTAGACGTGGAGGAGGTGTTGCTTTGTATATTCCTTCCCAAGTAGAATACCAGATACATCACGATCTTGATATAATGTCAGATCATATAAAAACTATCTTTGTTGAGATTGATAACCCTGGTCAAAAGAATCATTTTATAGGAGTTGTGTATAGGCCCCCAAATGGTAACTTTAATGATTTTGTAAATGAAATTCAGTCAATTTTAGACAATCCACTTTTGGTTGGAAAGTCACTCTATCTTATGGCAGTATGGGAGACTTTAATTTGAATTTATTACTTTGTGATAACGATAATCGAATTGATGTTTTTCTAAACATGTTAATGTCTTTCTCATTATTGCCCCTAATCACTAAGCCAACAAGAATAACAGAAGTTTCCAGTACTTTAATTGACAATATTTTTTGTAATGTACAACCATATCCACCCTCTGGAATTATAGTATCTGACATGTCTGATCATTTTTCGGTATACTGTATGTTGTCTTCGGTGAAATTGAATTGTGAGCCTAGAAGCCGCACGTCTGTCCGTAAAGGAACTCCTGAAAATATTGCCAAATTGAGAGAGGCATTAATTGCAACTGATTGGAATGATGTTCTTTCAGACCAAAATGTTGAAAGTGCTTTTGATAGTTTCTTTAATAAATTCATGTTGTTGTATGGTGAGAATGTTCCTCTGGTTGAAGATAAAAAGAAGAATTATAATAAAGTTCCTCGTATGCCATGGATAACTAAATCAATATTAAGGTCAATTACTAAGAAAAATAAGTTGTATTATCAATATAAAAGGAGAAGCTCTGATTTTTTTGTGGAGGAAGTATTCTAATTATAGAAATACTCTTACTTCTGTATTGCGTGATGCTAAGAAAAAATATTACTCTGCTCAATTTCAAATGACATTTAATAATATTAAGAATACATGGAAAGTAATTAGAAGTTTTTTTTTAAACCATCAGTAAAAACTACAAATATCAAATGTATAAATGTGAATGGTTGTTCCGTAGAAGATAGACAAATTATTGTGGACAATTTTAATGATTATTTTTGTAATGTCGGGCTGAAACTTCAGGACTCTATTCCTAGATGTCAGAAAAGCTTTATTGAGTTTATGCAAGAACCCAATATAGATAGCCTGTTTTTAATGCCCACAAATGAAATAGAATTGTTTAAGCTTGTGAGCTCGCTTAAAAGTAATAAGAGTCCTGGCTTTGATGGCATAAAAAAATGAATTAATTAAGGATATTATACATAGAATTGTGATACCACTTGTTCATATTTATAATTTGTCTTTCTTATCTGGTATTGTACCAGCCTGGTACAATACCAGATAAGAAAGACAAATTAGCAATTTTCATTTGTCCTGAGGACAAATGAAAATTGCTAAGGTAGTGCAAATATTTAAAAAGGGTGATCCTCAAACATTAAGTAATTATAGACCCATTTCATTATTGACATCCTTTTCAAAGCTTTTAGAAAAGCTTATATATGATAGAACAGTGATATTTAAAAAAAAGACTAAAATATTTTCAAAATTCCAGTTTGGCTTTCGTGAAAAGCACACCACTACACATGCAATTTTACACTTTGTTGATAAAATAGCCCAAGCACTAGATGGTCACCTTCATACAATTGTTTTTTGTTGTTGATTTCTCTAAGGCGTTTGATGCGGTTGATCATGAAATTTTAATAAGTAAATTGTCATATTATGGAGTGAAGGGCATCGCTCTTAGCTGGTTCAGGAGCTATTTAACAGGCAGAAAACAATATGTATCATTAAATGGAACTGACTCAAGTCATCAAACCATATCTGTGGTGTCCCTCAGGGGTCCCTTCTTGGCCCCCTTCTTTTTATATTATATATTAATGATTTTTATCTTTCATCTGATGTACTATCTTTCATGTTTTTTGCAGGTGATTCAAGTGTATTTTTTTTCTCATAAAAACCCTGAAGTTTTATTAGATACAGTTAATATTGAATTAAAGAAAGTTATTTTGTGGATTCATGCAAATAAGTTGTCCTTGAATCTTCAAAAGACAAACTATATGTTGTTTAGTAACTCCCTAAAGGATGTACCTGGAAAGGTATTTTTTGATGATGTTAACGTTGTGAGAGTAACTTCCACCAAGTTTCTTGGGCTACATATTGATGAGAAGCTGTCTTGGGCATCTCATTGTACTAATATTTGTAAAGTCGTGTCTAGAAATACTGGTGTAATTTATAAATTAAGTTCTTTTGTCCCACAAGAAATTTTGCTTATTTTGTATTCTACTTTAATTTTGCCTTATCTCAATTATGGAGTGCTGGCATGGGGGGAGTCATTGAAAACACAATTAGATAAGATTTATGTTGCCCAAAAGAGGGTGGTTAGAGTTGTTTTTAATGCGATCTATCGTGCTCATACTAATGTTTTGTTCTACAGTAATACGCTTTTGAAGGTTGAAGACATTTACTTTATACAGTTAGGCGCAATTATGTATGGTTTTGAAAATGGTACTCTCCCAAATGCGTTAGCACAAATATTTCGAAAGAACAATCAAATTCATAGCTATAATACAATGCAGGCAACTGCACTTCATATTCCACGTGTAAGAACTGCTTTTGCTCTGAAGACGCTGGCTTGTACTGGTCCCAAATTTTGGAACTCACTTCCTATCAATGTAACTAGATCTGTCAGTGTCTTTGTTTTTAAACGCAAATTGAAACTAGAATTTAATTCGTCACGAGGACGAATAAGGTGGTCTGTCTTCAAGTCTTATGATAGATTATATTATTTACTGTATTGACAAAGGGAGAAGTTATATAGACATGTAGACAATGATGATTATGATGATGATCATGATGATAATGATCTTGATAGTAATGGTGATGACGATGATGATGATGATGATCATCATGATGATGTTGATGATTATCATCAACAGACCATGATGACATCTGATTGAAAAAATGAGAGAACATTTAGATAGCATATAGTCTCAGCTACAACGTACTCCAAAATAAACAAAAACCAAGCGGAAATAACGGCGATATTGCTTGCAAAAGACCGGAAAATAGAATCCAGATTTGAGAAAAAGTCATCTCCCATAGGGACTACACGCAAAAAGTAATGGATCAAGTGATAATAGGGTAATAATAAAGTAAATATGGTTGTTTATTACATTATTTGCGATTGTACGTGTTTTAATATTCAAAGGAGATGGTACAGTGAAAGGTCAAAAAGAAAAAAAAGTGAAGAAAAAAATGTTGGAGACGCCCGGACTCGAACCAGGGACCTCGAGGTCGGAAGTCAAGTGCGTTACCGATATACCAAAACATTTCCCATAGAGATTACACGTAAACGAAAAATGGAATTATCAAATCCTACTTTGTAAGTGAAATATGAGCATGATCCCGGCATCTGATCGAAAAATAAAGGGTACGCATGTGATAGCTCATTGTCTCAGCTACAACATACTCAAAGCTCAGCGTAAACAAAGATAAAACGACGGAGATATTGCTCGCTAAAGACAAGAATGTAGAATCCAGTTTTGAGAAAAAGTCATTTCCCATAGAGAATACACGCAAAATGTGAAAAATTGACATGCCTCCTTTAATTGCAAAAATACGCCATGATGCCATTGTCAAAATGAAATCTCGTGACGACTGCATTTGTAGAGAATATAGACATGTAAACAATGATGATGATGATCTTGATAGTAATGGTGATGACGATGATGATCATCATGGTGATGTTGATGATCATCATCAACAGACCATGATGACATCTGATTGAAAAAATGAGGGGACATTTAGATAGCGTATAGTCTCAGCTACAGCATACTTAAAAATCGACAAAAATTGAGCTGAAATAACGGCGATATTGCTCGCAAAAGACATGAATGTAGAATCCAGATTGAGAAAAAGTCATCTCCCATAAGGATTACACGCAAAAAGTAATAGATCAAGTGATAATAGGGTTATAATCAAGTAAATATGGTTGTTTATTACATTATTTGCGATTGTACGTGTTTTAATATTCAAAGGAGATGGTACAGTGAAAGGTCAAAAAGAAAAAAAAGTGAAGAAAAAAATGTTGGAGACGCCCGGACTCGAACCAGGGACCTCGAGGTCGGAAGTCAAGTGCGTTACCGATATACCAAAACATTTCCCATAGAGATTACACGTAAACGAAAAATGGAATTATCAAATCCTACTTTGTAAGTGAAATATGAGCATGATCCCGGCATCTGATCGAAAAATAAAGGGTACGCATGTGATAGCTCATTGTCTCAGCTACAACATACTCAAAGCTCAGCGTAAACAAAGATAAAACGACGGAGATATTGCTCGCTAAAGACAAGAATGTAGAATCCAGTTTTGAGAAAAAGTCATTTCCCATAGAGAATACACGCAAAATGTGAAAAATTGACATGCCTCCTTTAATTGCAAAAATACGCCATGATGCCATTGTCAAAATGAAATCTCGTGACGACTGCATTTGTAGAGAATATAGACATGTAAACAATGATGATGATGATCTTGATAGTAATGGTGATGACGATGATGATCATCATGGTGATGTTGATGATCATCATCAACAGACCATGATGACATCTGATTGAAAAAATGAGGGGACATTTAGATAGCGTATAGTCTCAGCTACAGCATACTTAAAAATCGACAAAAATTGAGCTGAAATAACGGCGATATTGCTCGCAAAAGACATGAATGTAGAATCCAGATTGAGAAAAAGTCATCTCCCATAAGGATTACACGCAAAAAGTAATAGATCAAGTGATAATAGGGTTATAATCAAGTAAATATGGTTGTTTATTACATTATTTGCGATTGTACGTGTTTTAATATTCAAAGGAGATGGTACAGTGAAAGGTCAAAAAGAAAAAAAAGTGAAGAAAAAAATGTTGGAGACGCCCGGACTCGAACCAGGGACCTCGAGGTCGGAAGTCAAGTGCGTTACCGATATACCAAAACATTTCCCATAGATATTACACGTAAACGGAAAAATGGAATTATCAAATCCCACTTTGCAAGTGCGATATGAGCATGATCCCGCCATCTGATCGAAAAATAAAGGGTACACATGTGATAGCTCATTGTCTCAGCTACAATATACTCAAAGCTCAGCGTAAACAAAGATAAAACGACGGAGATATTGCTCGCGAAAGACAAGAATGTAGAATCCAGTTTTGAGAAAAAGTCATTTCCCATAGAGAATACACGCAAAATGTGAAAAATTGACATGCCTCCTTTAATTGCAAAAATACGCCATGATGCCATTGTCAAAATGAAATCTCGTGACGACTGCATTTGTAGAGAATATTGTAAACAATGATGATGATGATCTTGATAGTAATGGTGATGACGATGATGATGATCATGGTGATGTTGATGATCATCAACAGACCATGATGACATCTGATTGAAAAAATGAGGGGACATTTAGATAGCGTATAGTCTCAGCTACAGCATACTCAAAAATCGACAAAAATCGAGCTGAAATAACGGCGATATTGCTCGCAAAAGACATGAATGTAGAATCCAGATTGAGAAAAAGTCATCTCCCATAAGGATTACACGCAAAAAGTAATAGATCAAGTGATAATAGGGTTATAATCAAGTAAATATGGTTGTTTATTACATTATTTGCGATTCTATGTGTTTTAATATTCAAAGGAGATGGTAGAGTGAAAGGTCAAAAAGAAAAAAAGGTGAAGAAAAAAAATTGTTGGAGACGCCCGGACTCGAACCAGGGACCTCGAGGTCGGAAGTCAAGTGCGTTACCGATATACCAAAACATTTCCCATAGAGATTATAGTGCAGCGGCTTAGCAAGAAAATTGTGCACTTTTTGAGAAAAGCATGAAACTTCCAGCATAGTTTGCTTTCACCATAAGATTCATTTTCAGATGTGGAGGGAAGTCAGATTTGACCTCTGATGACCCTGAGAGGTCAAATCCAAAATGGCCGCTTGTCCGCATGGTCTAATGTACAAACACGCTTAACTTTTGAACCAAATACACCAGAAAAACGTTTAAGGTGTCATTTCCAACTAACTTGGGGATGCCAATTCATTTGGTAATACTTTTGAGATCACCTGAACTCAGGGTTTTGCATTTAGGTCAAGGTCAAGGTCAAAATTGACTAAAAATAGCAAGTTTTGAATAGTTACAAAAGGTTAAATCTCATTTATTTGTCATTTGTTCTCAAATTTATTTAGGAATGGTTCACCTGCCGAGTCCTCCACCTTAATCCTTTTCAGTTAGTTTATTTCACAGTTTGATGTGACCTCTGATGACCCTGAGAGGTCAAATCCAAAATGGCAGCCAGTCCGCATGGTCTAATGTATAAGCGTGAACTTGAACCAAATAATCTAGAAAAACGTTTAAGGTGTCATTTCCAACTAACTTGGGATGCCAATTCATTACGTAATACTAAGAGATCGCCAGAACAAAGAGCCCCCGTGAGAACACTCACGGGGGCTCTTTTATTACTGACGGGGGCTCTTTTTTTATACAAATATCCATTGAATTGGTACCTATGATACTATGGGCGGCTAAAGGGGCCAATATCAACAGTCACAAAAACAAACAAAGATGCATAAAAACAAACAAAGAAGCATACAAACAAACAAAGGACAGAGCAAAATAGACAAAGTACCCAGAAGAAAGGACCAATTAACAAAGAATAAATCAAAGGTCAGAGCAAAATAGACAAAGTACAGGTCAGAAGAAACAGAGGGCGTTTTGGTTTACGGTAAGCAAATAGACATCAGGCACGAAAACGAGAAAGGACAAACTCAAACAGACATTACATCATCTACGAACTGACCCTCAAAGGACAACAGAGGGCGTTTTGGTTTACGGTAAGCAAATAGACATCAGGCACGAAAACGAGAAAGGACAAACTCAAACAGACATCACATCATCTACGAACTGACCCTCAAAGGACAACAGAGGGCGTTTTGGTTTACGGTAAGCAAATAGACATCAGGCACGAAAACGAGAAAGGACAAACTCAAACAGACATCACATCATCTACGAACTGACCCTCAAAGGACAACAGAGGGCTTAGGCTCGCAAGTAATAACAGCTGCGTATGTATTTCATTTAAAGACCGTCAATACTGGGCCAGAAGGGATTAGACCACACAGCGATAACGAGGTCACTGACAGGTGGCTATCTCTTTAACTCAGCTCTCAACTAACATAAGAAAAAGAGGGTGGGGGGACCAAAAGGCACCGATTGGGGAAGTATTCTATATAGAGGGACAGTGGCGTACGCAGGATTTTTTCAAGGGGGGGGGGTTCGGTAAAAAATACACATATAATACACACATAACAAAAACTCAAGGGGGGGGGGGTTAACCCCCCCCTAAACACCCCCCCCCCCGCGTACGCGCCTGTAGAGGGAGCAAGTAGCTACAACATTACAAGTAGGACAGTGGGGCTTTAATCAATGATTATCCATCCAATTGCATAGACCATTTTGCCCAATTAAGACTGGGGCCAAAATGCCCTGTTGATTAATCATTATCGCTTCGTCTTCGATTATCCTTTTTTATTGTGATTGTCAGTCACTCGTTTTTTTCTCTTTTTTTTGGGGGGGGGGGGGGGGGGGGTCATTTGCCGGCGCTAATTCAGTAAGGTATCCAAAATATAGCCTACTAAAACAGACCCCAAATTTCGGTAAATAAATAATCAAATGTCCAAATAAAGATAATGATTTAAAAGGCGTTATGTTCCTTACCTGTTTCGTGTCGATTTTGTTGTATTTGGGGGAGTATTTTTCGGAAAAATATTGATTTTAGTATGCACTTTTTCAAAAGTTTCACGCCAAACCGCTGCACAATACAAATGCATCATGATGGTGGATTGCGTGCGGGCGCGCGCCTGTGTGAAGTTATCTACCGTAATGAGGATCTGGGACAGAAGATAATAGTTGCCAATTTAAGTATATTTAAGTATAAAAGAGGGAAACGGGGGCGAAGGGCTCTTGCCCCCCCCCCCCCGCCAAAAAATAAATAAGAGAGAGAGAAGGGAAAGGGAAAGAGAATATAAAAGGAAAGAAAGAAGAGGAAGAAGAATAAGAAGAAAAGAGGGAAACGGGTGGGGGGCAAAGGGCTCTTGCCTCCCCCCCGCCCCATAAACAAAAATAGAAGAAAAGGAAGGAAATGGAAAGAAAAAAGGAAAAGAGCAGATAAAGGGTAGTAAAAATAGAGGAAGAAGAAAAGAAAAGAAGGGGGATATCAATTGCAATTTTCCTGCCAACAAGTTATGGATCGGGGGGGGGGGGGGCAAATGGCCCTTGCACCCCCCTATCACCCCCCTTTCAGGATATTGCCGGTAAAATTGCGCTGCCGTCGGGAAAAAAGAGAAAAGGGGGAGGGAAAAAAGAGAGGGAAAGGAAAGAAAAAGAGAAAAGGAAAAGAAAAGAAAGAAAGAAAAAGAAAGGAAAAGAATAGTTTAACTGCCAGAGTCACAAAATAATGAGGTATCAAAAAATGCTCATCTGACCGTGATTAAAAAAGACTAAAACCCCTCAGCTTCTGGGGGCTCTGCCCTCTTGATTCCGCCTAGGGCCCTGAGGCGGGCCCTTAGATGATCATGTGACCGTCATCAAATGCCTAAAACCCCTGAGCTTCCGGGGACGGTGGGGGCGGTTCCCCCAAAACGCCGGCCAAAAAAAAGGAGCAGATAAAGAACACTTTTGAAATTCAGACAAGTATTACGAATCGCCTTCTTTCTCTGTAATAATTTAATGCAACCTCAAAGCTTCCGCACTTCGCGCGGGAGGGAGGGAGGGGGGCAACTGAATTCAGACTAAGATTAAGAGTCTAGAACGGTACCTGGAGTTGTCTTCTTTTTCTAATAATTATTCTATGAAACGTCAAAGCTTTCGCGCGGGAGGGGGGGGGGGGAGAGAGAAATGAATTTAATCAAGGATTAAGTGTCGAGAACGGTACAACCGTGCAGGAGGGGGGAACTGAGTTCCGACAAATATTAAGAGTCGAGAACGGTACAACGAATCGTCTTCTTATTTTCATTATTTAATGAAACTTAAAAGCTTCAACGCTTCGAGCGGGAGGGGGGAAACTCAATTCAGACAAGAATTGACAGTCGAGAACGGCACAATGATCGTCTTCTTTCTCATTAATTTAATTAAATGTCTAAGCTTCGGGGGGGGGGGCCAAATTTGAAATTATGCGAGCCAAATATTGACCAGCAGTGACGTAATAGGGGGGGGTGGGTGCAGGGAGGGGCGAGTTTTTCCCCTCCCTCCTCCGCAAAGCGCGAAAGCTTTGACGTTTCATAGAATTATTAGAGAAAGAAGACAATCCGACGTACCGTTCTCGACTCTTTATCCTAGTCTGAATTCAATTGCCCCCCCCCTACCTCCCGTGCGGAAGCTTTGAGGTTTCATTAAATTATTAAAGAGAAAGAAGACGATTCGTGATACTGTCTTGTCTGAATTTCACAAATTCTCTTCGTCTGCTCCTTTTGTTTCCTACGTCCTCTTCCTTTTTTCTCCTCTCTTTTTGTTTTTTGTTTTTGGCCCGCGTTTCTGGGGGGGGGGGGGGGGATCGCCCCCACCACCCCACACCCCCCCCCCTGGCTACGCGCCTGTGGTCAGATGAACATATTTTTGACACCTTTTCCGCCCCCGGAAGCTCAGGGGTTTTAAAGCACTTAATTACGGTCAGATGAGCATTTTTTGATACCTTATTATTTTGTGACACTGGCAGCAGGGGCGTCGCTAGACCTTTTTTAGTGGGCGGGGGGGGGGGGGGGAGGGTGAGGGTGTGTGTAGAGGCCAACGATTACCGAGAAAACTAGCCCCCAATCACCGACAAAATCAAATGTCCCAATATATACCCTATTTACCCGGAGCCGAAGGCTAAATTGTTTCTCCTACGGACTATTTATAGTACTTGCTTATGCGCAAATGGTCATTTTCCTCGACGACATAAATATACGAAAAGAAGACGATTTATTGTATCAATCTCGACTGTTAATCCTTGTCTGAATTCAGTTTCTCCCCCTCCCGCGCAAAGCGCGGAAGCTTTGACGTTTCATTAAATTATGAGAAAATGCAGACGTTTGGGTGTACTGTTCTCGACTCTTAATCCTTATCTGGATTCAGTTCTCCCCCCCCCCTCCCGCGCGAAGCGCGGAAGTTTTGGCGTTTCATTAAATTATTATAAAAAGAAGACGATTTGCTTTTACAGTTCTCGACTGTTAATCCTTGTCTGAATGAAGTTTCCCCCTCCCGCGCGTAGCGCGAAACAGCTTAGACGTTTGATTTAATTATTAGAGAAAGCAGACGATTTTTTGTACCGTTGTTGACTATTAATCGTTGTTTAAATTTAGTTTCCCCGAAAATTTTAAACCTCTGATTTATTTAGCTTATATTATAGGAAAGTGAAACTTCGAGAAAATACAAGTAATGTAGTTGTAGTCACTCTCGAAGTCGTCATAGCGGATAAAAAGTCACAGTTCGTAGGGGAAAAAACTTGTCGGCCGACCGACAATATACATCTCACCGACTTCAAACTTCTGCATTGATATAGTACACGAGGATCGAGCAAGAATACCGACACAGATGACCCGACACAGCAACATATTTACCCGTGTCTTTCTTGCTCCCTCGACGAGACGACTCCACCGAACAACCCCCTCTCTCTTTTACCCCACTCTTCCTATCTCAGGCTCTTAACTCCCCTCTCTCTCCTCTCTTTCATCCCCCGTTTCTTTTGTTTCCTTTTCTCTTTTTCTTCTTTTTTTCCTTTTCTTTCTTTTCTTTCTTTTCCTTTCTTTCCTCTTCTCACTCTTTTTCTTTTTTCTCTTTCTTTCTTCTCTTTTCTTCCTTTCTTTTCCTTTCTTTTTCTTTCTTTCTTTTCTTTTCCTTTCTCTTTCCTTTCCCTTTTTCTTTCCTTTCCCTTTCCTCTCTTTTTTTCCCTCCCCTTTTCTCTTTTTTCCCGACGGCAGCGCAATTTTATCGACAATATCCTGAAAGGGGGGTGTCGCACCCCCACCCCCCCTTCCGAACGTTTTTTCTCTCTACGTCACTGACCCTGGAAGGTGAGCCCCCTGGAATTTTTGCCCCCCCCCCAATTCCAAACTGCTTCCGGTGCGCCTGCCCTGGGCAGCATTCCAGCCAGGCGTTACATGACGCTTAAAAACTGTATGACCAACAATGACTGTCGCATCCTACCTGGTACCCATTTAACACCGGGGTGGAGAGTAGCAAGTGCAGGTTAATATCTTGCCAAAGGATATTAGTGCCGTGTCGGGATACGAACCCTCGACCTTTTCATCTCCAAGTCAAGCAGGGGATGTCTCTATAAAATTATCAAAGATAGAAGGTATAATATACCTACTTAAAAACAAAGACAATTATTCAGGGCCTTGTGTCGCCCCTCCCCTCAGCTACGCCATAGCCGTGGGGGTGTTTTACATCTAATATTTCCCTTTCCATATTATGAATAGCGACCCGCTGCTCCTATTATGAACAGAGACCCTCATTTCGTATTATGAATAAAGGTTCTTATAGTGACCCTCTTCTTCTATAATAAATAGCGGTCCTTGTGAATAGCGAGCAGACCCCCCCCCTCCCACACCAACATTCTGATAATGAATGAAACCACTCTGTAATCAAAACCAGTCCGTTTTATGTAAAACTTTTCCACCCCCATGCTTTATTTTGTTTTATTGTAATGGCAATCAGTCAAGAAATAATTTTTTTCATTCTCTGTTTTATTCTGTTTTTTAAATATATAATGTGAGTAACAGTATCCCTCCCTTTCATTTCCCTCCCTTCTCTCTTCTTTATTTTTTGGCGGGGGGGGGGGGTTCCCTCTTTTCTTCTTCTTCTTCTTCTTCCTCTTCTTTCTTTCCTTTTATATTCTCTTTCCCTTTCCCTTCTCTCTCTCACTCTTATTTATTTTTTGGCGGGGGGGGGGGGGGCAAGAGCCCTTCGCCCCGTTTCCCTCTTTTCTTCTTATTCTTCTTCCACTTCTTTCTTTCCTTTTATATTCTCTTTCCCTTCTCTCTCTCTCTCTCTCTCATTTAATTTTGGCGTGGGGAGGGGGGGGGGGGGAGGCAAGAGCCCTTCGCCCCAGTTTCCCTCTTTTATTATTATTCTTCTTCCTCTTTTCTTTCCTTTTATATTCTCTTTCCCTTTCCCTTCTCTCTCTCTCTCTTATTTTTTTTTGGCGGGGGGGGGGGGGGCAAGAGCCCTTCGCCCCCGTTTCCCTCTTTTCTTCTTCTTCCTCTTCTTCCTTTACTTTTATATTCTCTTTCCCTCTCTCTCTCTCTCTCTCATTTAATTTTTGACGGGGGGGGGGGGGGGGGGAAGGCAAGAGCCCTTCGCCCCCGTTTCCCTCTTTTATTCTTATTCTTCTTCCTCTTCGTTCTTTCCTTTTATATTCTCTTCCCCTTTCCCTTTTATCCTTCTCTCTGTCTCCCCCATCAACATAGTAATAACGAATAAGACCACTCTGTAATCAAGACCATTCCATTTTATTTGATACATTTTCGATATACTTGAATTGGCAACTATTTTCTTCTGTCCCACATCCTCATTACGGTAGATAACTTCACACAGGCGCGCGCCCGCACGCAATCCACCATCATTATGCATTTGTATTGTGCAGCGGTTTGGCGTGAAACTTTTGAAAAAGTGCATACTAAAATCAATGTTTTTCCAAAAAATACTCCCCCAAATACAACAAAATTGACACGAAACAGGTAAGGAACATAACGCCTTTTAAATCATTATCTTTATTTGGACATTTGATTATTTATTTACCGAAATTTGGAGTCTGTTTAGTAGGCTATATTTTGGATACCTTACTGAATTAGCGCCGGCAAATGACCCCCCCCCCAAAAAAAACAAAACAAAAACAAAAACACGAGTGACTGACAATCACAATAAAAAAAGATAATCGAAGACGAAGCGATAATTAATCAACAGGGCATTTTGGCCCCAGTCTTAATTGGGCAAAATGGTCTATGCAATTGGATGGATAATCACTGATTAAAGCCCCACTGTCCTACTTATAATGTTGTAGCTACTTGCTCCAGGCGCGGATCCACGGGGGGGGGGGGGGGGGGGCGACGGGTCCGGCCCCCCCTTTTTTTTTGTTTTTTGTTTTTTTCGGGGTCAAATAAAAAAAAAATTATGCATACTACCCCTCCCCCCCCCCCCCACTGAGCGAGATATCGGTAGGCTCGATTTTCACATTTTCGAGGACAAATACGAGAAGAAAAAAATTATGATCACTACCGCCCCCCCCCCCCCCCCCCCCCCCCACTGAGCGAGATTTTGGTCGGCGCGATTTTCACATTTTCGGCCCCCTACCGGCAAATCCTGGATCCGCCCCTGACTTGCTCCCTCTACAGGCGCTTACGCAGGGGGGGGGGGGGAGGGGGGGGGGGTTAACCCCCCAAACCCTTGAGGGGCTGGCAGAGCCTTTTCAAGAGAGAAATTGTCTTTAGGAAGAAAAAAAGAGGTTATTTCTAAAATGAAATGAAAGGGTTATTGACTTTCAAGAGAGAAAATTGTCTATAAGAGAGGAAGAGAGGTTATTTCTAACATGAAATGAAAGGGGTCTTGTCAAATAGCCTTAAATTCATTTTTTCTCTCGAAATAAACTCTCTTTCTCTCTTATAGACAATTTTATGAATTTTATATTAAAAGGAGGGGGCCGGCTCTACTAAAATGGTAGTGACGGTAACGATGGATAAGGGAATAAAGGAGGAAGGGATGCACATGCAGGCGCGTACGCAGGGGGGGGGGGGGGGGGTCGAACCCCCTCAAAATTTTTGTCAAGTTGTCAAGTTGGTCCTGATGTGTATAATGCGTAGACTAGGGGTTCTCAAACTTTTTCTTTGACGGTCCAGAAGCGATTTCTATGAAAGCTGTAAGGACCGAAATGACACTTGTATACTGAAGATAATGAGGCTTGTTTTTGGTCTATATCTGATCCAAGGAGAATTGTTACAGTTTAAAAAAAAACAGAACCGCCAGTGCTTCCACTCGTTTAAATAGAGTTTCCTGAAAAATAACATCCATATCCTGGAATTTGAAGGAACTTTCTTAAAATTTTCAAAATGCCTCTTATGTGGATTTTTTTATTTGGATGAATCGCTATGGCGTTTTAATATATATATTAATTATTGAGTGGGCTTATTTTGCTTTCTAATGGATCCATACAACATGGCAGAGCTTGAGGGGCCTGGCAGAGCCTTTTCAAGAGAGAAATTGTCTTTAGGAGAAAAAAAGAGGTTATTTCTAAAATGAAATGAAAGGGTTATTGACTTTCAAGAGAGAAAATAGTCTATAAGAGAGGAAGAGAGGTTATTTCTAAAATGAAATGAAAGGGGTCTTGTCAAATAGCCCTTTCATTTCATTTTTTCTCTCGAAATAAACTCTCTTTCTCTCTTATAGACAATTTTATGAGATGGAATCTTCAATCTGAAGCCTTTTTGTGCTCTTTGAAAATGGCACACTGAATGGGGCAGTGCAATTAAATTCCAAGGGATGGATTAGAGTTTTTATCGCTCTTGAAAGTCAAATAGCCCTTTCATTTCAGAAATAAGGCTCTCTTTCTCTCTTATAGACAATTTTATGAGATGGAATCTTCAATCTGCCTTTTTTTGCTCTCTTGAAAATAGCACACTGAATGGGGGCAGTGCAATTTAAATTTCAAGGGATGGATTAGAGTTTTTATTGCTCTTGGAAGTCAAATATCCCTTTCATTTCATTTAGAAATAAATTCTAATACATTCCTTGATATTTAAATTGCGCTGCCCCTATTGTGTCCTCTTTTTAAAGAGCACAACAGAGCCCTCAGATTAGGCAGCAAGTAGCAAACAACTATGAACATGAAGACAATGAAAGCGGACAAAATATACAGTTCCTCAGGTAGACAAAGGAACATCCCTTCACTGCTATTATGTAAAAATGTGTAGAACAGGTGAATATGCATATGACACCTGTTCTACACTTTTAAATAATAGCAGTGAAGGGATGTCTTTGTCTACTGAGGAACTGTATATTTTGTCCGCTTTCATTGTCTGTCATGTTCATAGTGAAAAAAACCGTACACTGGACACAACATTCAATGGGATGATGCCCATATCATTGAGTTTGAAACGCACTTCTGGTCAAGAATGGTAGAAGAAGCATCTGCATAAAAAGGATGAATCCTTCACTGAATAGGGATTCTTGCTATACACTTTTACCTTTGTGTAAATAATAAAAGGTCCACGGGCGTGGTTGTTAGAAGCTTAAACTACATAAAACTCTCTCCAAATTTGCAGGGGGAGAGCCTTTGTCGGGAGTCTCTTAATAATAAAAGGGATAAATCCTTCACTGAATAGGGATTCTTGCTATATGTTACCTTTCTTCGCTCCAGTGATCTCGAGGCAGCAGACAGCAAGAAATTGTGTAAATAACTTGCTGTTGCCGGGAGTCTTGCATGGGGCGGAGCCCAGGAAGTTCTTGAACTTAAAAAAAATTAGGAAATTCCAAATAGTCGTCATGAGCGATAGAAATTGTAATTTCCTCCTTGAGAGTCACATAACCCTTTCATTTATTTAGAAATTAACCTCTTTCTCTCTTAAAGACAATTTCATATAACTTCTGTTTTCGTATTGTTGTACTTTCGTCCGCAGACTACTTAAGCACATGTCGATCAAACTCAGTCGGAAATGATTATGTAGGCCTATAAGTGTAAAGTTA